>NC_057389.1:22615330-22891754 GCF_019320065.1 Cervus canadensis | reverse complement strand
CTGAACCAGGAAGAAATAGAAGATCTTAACAGAGCCATCACAAGCAAGGAAATCGAAACTGTAATCAAAAATCTTCCAGCAAACAAAAGCCCAGGACCAGATGGCTTCACAGCTGAATTCTACCAAAAATTTAGAGAAGAGCTAACACCTATCTTACTCAAACTCTTCCAGAAAATTGCAGATGAAGGTAAGCTTCCAAACTCATTCTATGAGGCCACCATCACCCTAATTCCAAAACCAGACAAAGATGCCACAAAAAAGAAAACTACAGGCCAATATCACTGATGAACATAGATGCAAAAATCCTTAACAAAATTCTAGCAAACAGAATCCAACAACATATTAAAAAATCATACACCATGACCAAGTGGGCTTTATCCCAGGAATGCAAGGATTCTTTAATATCCGCAAATCAATCAATGTAATACACCACATTAACAAATGAAAGATAAAAATCATATGATTATCTCAATAGATGCAGAGAAAAGCCTTTGACAAAATTCAACACTCATTTATGATTAAAACTCTCCAAAAGCAGGAATAGAAGGAACATACCTCAACATAATAAAAGCTATATATGACAAACCCACAGCAAGCATCACCCTCAATGGTGAAAAATTGAAAGCATTTCCCCTGAAATCAGGAACAAGACAAGGGTGCCCACTCTCACCACTACTATTCAACATAGTGTTGGAAGTTTTGGCCACGGCAATCAGAGCAGAAAAAGAAGTAAAAGGAATCCAGATAGGAAAAGAAGAAGTGAAACTCTCACTGTTTGCAGATGACATGATCCTCTACATAGAAAACCCTAAAGACTCTACCAGAAAATTACTAGAGCTAATCAATGAATATAGTAAAGTTGCAGGATATAAAATTAACACACAGAAATCCCTTGCATTCCTATACACTAACAATGAAAAAACAGAAAGAGAATTAAGGAAACAATACCATTCACCATTGCAACAAAAAGAATAAAATACTTAGGAGTATATCTACCTAAAGAAACAAAAGACCTATACATAGAAAACTATAAAACACTGATGAAAGAAATCAAAGAGGACACAAACAGATGGAGAAACATACCGTGTTCATGGATTGGAAGAATCAATATTGTCAAAATGGCTATTCTACCCAAAGCAATCTATAGATTCAATGCAATCCCTATCAAGCTACCAACGGTATTTTTCACAGAACTAGACCAAAGAATTTCACAATTTGTATGGAAATACAAAAAACCTCGAATAGCCAAAGTAATCTTGAGAAAGAAGAATGGAACTGGAGGAATCAACCTGCCTGACTTCAGACTCTACTACAAAGCCACAGTCATCAAGACAGTATGGTACTGGCACAAAGACAGAAATATAGATCAATGGAACAGAATAGAAAGCCCAGAGATAAATCCACGAACCTATGGACACCTTATCTTTGACAAAGGAGGCAAGGATATACAATGGAAAAAAGACAACCTCTTTAACAAGTGGTGCTGGGAAAACTGGTCAACCACTTGTAAAAGAATGAAACTAGAACACTTTCTAACACCATACACAAAAATAAACTCAAAATGGATTAAAGATCTAAATGTAAGACCAGAAACTATAAAACTCCTAGAGGAGAACATAGGCAAAACACTCTCCGACATAAATCACAGCAAGATCCTCTATGACCCACCTCCCAGAATATTGGAAATAAAAGCAAAACTAAACAAATGGGACCTAATGAAACTTAAAAGCTTTTGCACTACAAAGGAAACTATAAGTAAGGTGAAAAGACAGCCCTCAGATTGGGAGAAAATAATAGCAAATGAAGAAACAGACAAAGGATTAATCTCAAAAATATACAAGCAACTCCTGCAGCTCAATTCCAGAAAAATAAATGACCCAATCAAAAATGGGCCAAAGAACTAAACAGACATTTCTCCAAAGAAGACATACAGATGGCTAACAAACACATGAAAAGATGCTCAACATCACTCATTATTAGAGAAATGCAAATCAAAACCACAATGAGGTACCATTACACGCCAGTCAGGATGGCTGCTATCCAAAAGTCTACAAGCAATAAATGCTGGAGAGGGTGTGGAGAAAAGGGAACCCTCTTACACTGTTGGTGGGAATGCAAACTAGTACAGCCGCTATGGAAAACAGTGTGGAGATTTCTTAAAAAACTGGAAATAGAACTGCCATATGACCCAGCAATCCCACTTCTGGGCACACACACTGAGGAAACCAGATCTGAAAGAGACACGTGCACCCCAATGTTCATCGCAGCACTGTTTATAATAGCCAGGACATGGAAGCAACCTAGATGCCCATCAGCAGATGAATGGATAAGGAAGCTGTGGTACATATACACCATGGAATATTACTCAGCCATTAAAAAGAATTCATTTGAATCAGTCCTAATGAGATGGATGAAACTGGAGCCCATTATACAGAGTGAAGTAAGCCAGAAAGATAAAGAACATTACAGCATACTAACACATATATATGGAATTTAGAAAGATGGTAACGATAACCCTATATGCAAAACACAAAAAGAGACACAGAAATACAGAACAGACTTTTGAACTCTGTGGGAGAAGGTGAGGGTGGGATGTTTCAAAAGAACAGCATGTATACTATCTATGGTGAAACAGATCACCAGCCCAGGTGGGATGCATGAGACAAGTGCTCGGGCCTGGTGCACTGGGAAGACCCAGAGGAATCGGGTGGAGAGGGAGGTGGGAGCGGGGATCGGGATGGGGAATAAGTGTAAATCTATGGCTGATTCATATCAATGTATGACAAAACCCACTGAAATGTTGTGAAGTAATTAGCCTCCAACTAATAAAAAAAATTAAAAAAAAAGAAAAAGAGGGAGGAGAAAAAAAAAAAAATCAAACAACTCAATCAACAAATGGGCAGACCTAGACATTTCTACAAAGAAGACATGCAGATGGCTAAGAGGAACATGAAAAGATGCTCAATATCTCTAATTATTAGAGAAATACAAATCAAACCTGCAATGTGCTATCACCTTGCACCAGTCAAAATAGCCGTCATCAAACAAGTTATAAACAATAAATGCTGTTGGTGGGAGGTAAACTGATACAGTCACTGTGGAGAACAGTATGCAGGTTCCTTAAGAAATTAAAAATCAAGTTACCATAAAATCCAGCAATCCCACTCTTGGTCACGTATGTGTAGAAACATGTGGTTTCAAAGGATACATGCACCACAATGTCCACTGTAGCACTATTTACAATAGCTGTGACATGGCAGCAGCCTAAATGTCCATCGACAGGTGAATGAATAAAGAAGACATGGTACATACGTACAATGGAGTATTACCCAGCCATTAAAAAGAATAAAATAATGCCATTTGTAGCAACATGGATGGACTTGGAGATTAAGAAGAAAGACAAATATAATATTAAATCAATTACATATGGAATCTTAAAAAAAAAAAAAAAGGACAAATGAACTCACAAACAGAAATAGACTCACAGACTTAGAGAAGTAACTTATGGTTACCAAGGGAAGGGTGAGGAGGAGGGATAGTCTGGGAGTTTGGTATTAACATGCATACACTGCTATATTTGTGAATTTTATCTTTTATCATTAAATATGTTCATCTTTGTTTCATTTTAAATAAATAAATTTAAAAAAATAGATAACCAAAGACCTACTGTATAGCACAGGAACACTACTCAATATTCTGTGATAACCTAAATTGGAAAAGAATTTGAAAAAGAATAGATACATGTATAACTGAATCACTTTGCTGAACACGTGAAACTAACACAACATTGTTAATCAAGTATGCTCCAATATAAAATAGTTTTTTTTTTTATTTAAAAAAAAGGAAAAAAAAAAACAAAATGAGGTTAAAGAAAGATAGAAGGATAAGAAATGAGTGTGATAAAATATATGTGATAAATGTAGAATCTAGGTAGTAGGTATACATGTGTTCATTACAAAATTCTTTCATTGTTCTCCTATATTTGAAATGTCCATAATAAACTGCTAAAAAGATTTTTTTAAAAAAAGTGCTCACTCACAACCTTGCTTCACTCATAGCCTAATTTGCGGCACCTTTCTATGGCCTATGGGCTGCCAAGTAGCTCTGTTTTTAAGTTCAGCTTCCTCAAAATGTGTTGTTGATTAGATTTGTCTTTTCACAGACCTAGGGAATTGAAAAAATTATAGTGCAAAATCACAAACTTAGATGCATGCATTGTGTTCACATTCTCTAGGCACATTGATATGCTCTGTGTGACCCTGAGATCATTTCTGCTTCGGATGAGACTATATGGGAGGTAAAGTTAGTTGACATTTTTTGCAATTTAAATTTGTCTTCATGAGGCTTGAAGTACGGGCTAACTTCAGTGTTCCTTTCATTGATTAGAGGTGCTTCCTGCATACCTAACAGACATTGAAAACTCCCCCAATACCAGAGGCTCTCTGCCTCACCTACTTGCTCCAGAATGTCTGTGCATCTTGGTACTGAAAGAGTTAAAAAGCAGCTAATGTTATTTTAAAAAGGTTAAAGATTTTTAAAACGTATTCTAAATCCTCAAAGCAAGATATTTTCTTCTTTATATATTTTTTAAAAATCACAAGGAATTGGCTTTACTAAATAAGAGCACGAAGGCTTTAAGTGGTGTGGTCTGACAGTAATTTGTATTAGAGTCTAGAAGAGCACATTTGTAATGTCTTGTGGTAGTACATTTATCTCTTGGTGACAGAAGGAATAATTGCTTTAGAGAGCATATCAGTGGCTGTTTAAAAATTTAACTCTTTATTTCCTCACACCTAAGGCTACAAATTTGAGAAGAGAAAAAGATTATGAGAAATAAAACCTAGGTACAACAGTTATAAAATAGTTATAAAATTTTGGTTACCAGTAAAACATATACATATCCGTTTCAAGGAATGGTGAAAAGTCTGGAAAAGTAATGAAAATACTTTCATTATAGATAGGTATATATTAGTTACTTATGGATGTTACTATCACATACTGTTACCATTTCTGCTTATTTTGTCTTGGGAACCTGGTTTTCAAGTTAAAGACACCTATCTAATGTGGTTTTTGCTCAAAGATGAACTATATCTGGTAAGTTGTTAATTAGTCATTACTGACCTATGTTCTCAAATTTGATGGTTTTAATGGCCTCTTGACTATTAGCTCCTTTGTGAAGTCTGTTCATCCTTCTGGTCCTTGGTTTCCTCTGAAAAGACCTGTTGATATTGATGTCTCTCCAGGTGTCCAAGGGCAGGAATGACATCTTAGTTGACACCATCAGAAAGCACACTGTTTGGGTACACAGATCAAACTAGGGGGAATCACGTAATTTATTTTTTAAGTGGATCACTTCTGACAGTGAAAGAGACTAATAATTAGGCTGAAAAAGCAAATGTCAATTGTCCCAATCAAACTAGGATGCATGATTACTCTTCCTCAAGACAGCAGGGGGAAAACAAAGGTAGAATACTACTGGAATCAAATTTTTAAAAGTAAATTGAGTATTCCTGAATTTTAGCATATAAAGATTTAACTAGTAAAATACGTTTTCAGTACTGTTCAGTTACTCAGTCATGTCTGACTCTTTGTGACCACATGGACGGTAGCACACCAGGCCTTCCTGTCCATCACCAACTCACGGAATTTACTCAAACTCATGTCTGTTGAGTCCGTGATGCCATCCAACCATCTCATCCTCTGTCATCCCCTCTTCCTCCTGCCTTCAATCTTTCCAGCAAAAGGGTTTTTTCAAATTAGTCTGTTCTTCACATCAGGTGGCCAAAGGATTGGAGTTTCAGCTTCAGTATCAGTCCTTCCAGTGAACATTCAGGACTGATTTACTTGAGGATGGACTGGCTTGATCTCCTTGCAGTCCAAGGGACTCTCAAGAGTCTTCTCCAACACCACAGTCCAAAAGCATCGATTCTTCAGCACTCAGCTTTCTTTATAGCCCAACTCTGACATCCATACATGACTATTAGAAAAACCATAGCCTTGACTAGATGGACCTTTGTTGGCAAATTAATGTCTCTGCTTTTTAATATGTTGTCTAGGTTGGTCATAGCTTTTCCTCCAAGGAGCAAGTGTCTTTTTATTTCAGGACTGCAGTCACCATCTGCAGTGATTTTGGAGCCCCCCAAAAATAAAGTCTGTCACCATTTCCACTGTCTCCCCATCTATTTGCCATGAAGTCATGGGACTGGATGCCATGATCTTAGTTTTCTGAATGTTGAGCTTTAAGCCAACTTTTTCACTCTCCTCTTTCATGTTCATCAAGAGGCTCTTTAGTTCTTCTTCGCTTTCTGCCATAAGGGTGGTGTCATCTGCATATCTGAGGTTATTGATTTTTCTCCCAGAAACCTTGATTCCAGCTTCTGCTTCATCCAGCCCAGAGTTTCTTATGATGTACTCTGCATATAAGTTAAATCAGCAGGGTGACAATATACAGCCTTGACATACTCCTTTTCCTAGTTGGAACCAGTCTGTTCCATGTCCAGTTCTAACTGTTGCTTCCTCACCTGCATACAGGTTTCTCAGGAGGCAAGTGAGAAGGTCTGGTATTCCCATCTCTTTCAGAATTTTCCACAGTTTATTGTGATCCACACAGTCAAAGGCTTTGGCATAGTCAATAAAGCAGAAATAGATGTTTTTCTGGAACTCTCTTGCTTTTTCGATGAGCTAGCAGATGTTGGCAATTTGATCTCTGGTTCCTCTGCCTTTTCAAAAGCCAGCTTGAACATCTGGAAGTTCACGGTTCATGTATTGCTTAAGCCTGGCTTGGAGAATTTTGAGCATTACTTTACTAGCGTGTGAGATGAGTGCAACTGTGTGGTAATTTGAGCATTCTTTGGCATTGCCTTTCTCTGGGATGGGAATGAAAACTGACCTTTTCCAATCCTGTGGCCACTGCCGAGTTTTCCAAATTTGCTGGCATATTGATTGCAGCATTTAACAGCATCATCTTTTAGAATTTGAAATAGCACAACTGGAATTCCATCACCTCCACTAGCTTTGTTTGTAGTGATGCTCCCTAAGGCCCACTCAATGAAACTATGAGCCATGCCCTGTAGGGACACCCAAGACAGATGGGTCATGGTGGAGAGTTCTGACAAAATGTGGTCCACTGGAGAAGAAAATGACAAACCACTTCAGTAACTTTGCCTTGAGAACCCCATAAACAGTATAAAAATATCTTTTACTTCCTTTTATTATAACCTGTGGAAGTGTGTGTGTGTGCTCAGTCATGTCCAACTCTATGTGACACCATGGACTGCAGCCCACCAGACGCCTCTCTCCATGACATTCTCCAGGCAAGAATACTGGAGTGGGTTGCCATTTCCTCCTCCAGGGGATCTTCCTGACCTAGAAATCGAACCTGAGTCTCTTCTGTCTCCTGGCATTGGGAGGCAGATTCTTTACCACTGCACTATCTGGGAACCCCATTCCAACCTACTGTAACCCAAAGTTAAACATTAAATACTATGTTTTATCTCCTCAAAGTGACTTGTGTTTAAAAAGAATGAAGAGTGTATATACATATATATATAGTATATATATGTATATATTTATACACACACATATCAGTATGATGAGGGTATTCCTTGATCTGCTTGTATTTTTTTCTGAAACCTGTTAGTTTTGCACAATGCAGGAACATACAATTTTGAGAGAGATTTATTTCCTAAAATGACTAGTTATCAAAGGAGGGGTCAGCATTCCAAACTAAAATTAACCAATATTCACTTTGTGGCTGGCACATAGTAGGAATTCAATAAATACTGGATGAATGAATAAATAAATGAGTGATGAATTCCAGCTTAGACTTTTTCCCCCTCTGAAGAACCTGTGGCAAGCCAGTGTTTTCATCTGGTTCATGCTGTTTCTTCAATTTATCGAGGTCACTTTGAATTCTGATCTTCTCTTCTGAAGTGTTAGCAATCCCTTCTAACTTGGTGCCATCTGAAAAATACTACCTGTATGAAATGTGTGACTGAGTTAAGCTAGGAGTGTCATGTTGGATGGTTTCTTAAACTAGAACACAGCTGGAAATTATTACACAACCAAAAGCATACTTCATTTCAGTCTTATCAGGCCAGCCGTGTCCACATTTGACTGATTTTTCCTCTTATCATACATAACCGATCACTCAGCTTCTTCACTAAATAGAAAATAAGATGCACGACAGAGCCTCATGAAAATTAGAGGACAAGAAAGGTAATAGAGAATGGGTGAGGACATGATAAAAAAAATACCCTGTAAGCATACTTTATAATTTATACTCCAGTGCATACCTCCTGTATTTGCCTCAATAGACAAGTCTTGACATATAATGTATAGAACAATCTACTATAGACAGTCCCATAGGGCAAACGTAAATTCTCTAATACATTCACATGTCCTCTCAAAAATTTGGTAGAAAAATATCTTTTTGCTGAGAGTGTAATTCTCAAGTTCCACAACCAATTCACTATTTTGTTATCAATTAAGCTTTTATTTATATCAAGAAATAATAATAATCCCTCATTATGTTAAATTTAAAATACTTAATCTAAAATGCACAGAGAAAAATTTTTAGTTTTTTTTAGTAAATAAGGATGAATAACAGGAAATAAGTCAATCAGTTATTATATATGCAACACAAAGGAAATAATAGAGATAATTATCCCAATAATTAAAAATAAAATTCTTTTTTGTCTATCTATTTGATAAATGACGTAAAAGTTGCCTCATTTGAGTTTATGTTTGTGGACTCATGTCACCACAGAAGCTACTAAAAGACACTGCTCAAAAATTAGTGGACTGTATCTACATTTTGATCTTTTCCTTCTTATTCTTAAATTTAAAGAAGACTTTTACATTTTCTTCCTAACTACATTTACACTGTCTTTGATACTAACATATCAAATAACTAAAATCTTAATGTTGTGCTACATGCCTTTTTTTCCTTTGAGGAAACCATGATAATGTAGGTAAAAGACCAATATTTCCATAGAATAAGTTTCTAAAAGAATTCCTTTTGTTTACATAACAAAAGAAAAAAACCTCCTTCTAAAAGACCCCACTTCTAGACATGTTTAAAATTCCAGGAGCGAGATGTGTTTTAATAGTTTAGTGGCAACACTCCCTTTGATCCGTAAGTGGCAGTATGTGTTTGTATGAGGAGGCACAGTCAGCAGTGTGAATTCCCAGCATTGATGATGATCTGCATGTCACAGGCTTCATCTCCAACAATGCTGCATGCAAATTAGTGATAGCTTCATGCCAGGGTGGAACACCATTCACCGAGTAATTGCTAGCATTTTTCCTGGTCATTCTACACATGGAATGAAAATAATAACCATTTAGGGACCTATTTCTATAAATTAGCAGAATAAAAGCATTATGTTGTACACATTCTTCACATTATTTTTATCACAATTAGAGATGTTCTTTTTAGTTACATATTTAATATTATATAAAATGGAATTTTAATATACTTTCAATATTTAACCTACTCTGCATTTTTAAAACATACTGATTTATGTAGTTTAGTGTATGAGAACTATTTAAAATAAATTCTGTTGCAAATTATTTGAAAGTCTTTAATAGCCATAAATAAAATACATGGCTATTAGATGTGTGAGAAATTATTCTGTTAGTGTGGTAGTACATGGAGCACAAATGTTTAAATTAATCTTTGCTTCACCTGTAAGTGTTTGCTGCTTCTGAGCTTTTCCTTTTAATTTCTAACAGGAACAGGATACGTGGAACTAAGCACGAATAATGGAAGGGATAACTGTTTCTCATGACAAAAGCTTAAAATTCTTAAGGGGGGAAATTCAGCAACAGATTTTGAAAAGTATATGAAGTGAGATAAAGGTACACAGAGGTGGATTAGAAACCTAGAAAATTTCTCTTATAGCATCTGTAGGCTTCCTCATTCCATTTAAATTTTCTCTCATTTGAGAAATGTAGTGATATGTACTCCTTTTCAGTTTCACATGCAAAAGTGAGGCAACTGCTCCCTCCCATACACAAAATGATTTGTAAGTGCATTCTGTGAATAAAACACATTAAACACCATTTGCATATACTATGTTAACACATGTGAAAAATGGTTCACACAGTACATTAGGAAAGGAATAAACAGAAGTGACTTCAAAATGCCTGCTATATTTATAACAATTTAGGAGATAACAGAGCAATGAATTTCAGGTGCACTGGACTTAATTCTATGACAGTGTTTTCTTTGGAAGCCCTTATTTATTAATTTTTTAAAAAAAAAACACTCCTTTGCCAATTGCAATGTTACACTGCCAAGATTTTCACAGCTGACCAGGAGGTGGAGAGCTCATGCAAATAAGCTCTTCTCTGCTGGCAGCCCACAATGACTGATTGGAAAGGACACTTTAACCCAGAAGGTGAGTCTGAGCTGAATATCACCAACCAGAAGCCACACCAGTGTTCCATGTTACGTGGGAGGTTGCCTTCCAAATACTACTTTACCTTCCAAAATTCACTGACTCTGTTTCCAGTGATGGAAGAGTTCATTTCCTCCATTTTTTAAAAGTGGAAATCTCCATACATCTAAAACCTCCCCATCTTTAAATAAAATTTCTAGGCACTGTTTCTATTTCCCTCAACTTATATAACACCCATTAACAGGAATATGTACGTACATCTTTATTCCCAGGCTATCTGAATTATATATGGCTAAGTTTCAGTGTTTAATAATAAACGGAATCTGAAAGAAATGTTGAAAAATATACTATGGGTGTAAGCCTCAAAGTTTTATTAGGTTTCCTAGTGTGAACTGGCACATGATGTAATTTTCAAGAATAGTATAAAGGGGGTATGTTGAATTGGCGAGATGCAAGTCCAGCAGTATATTATAACATCGTCATTTTACCACAGATTCTGGTTTCGTATATACTTCCGCCTTTGGTAATTTACATAAACATGCATAGTCTATGAATTATGCATAAACCTTATTTTAAATGCAGAGCTTTCAACTCTCACAGTGCACTAGTATACACACCCATTTGATTGGCTCTGCCCTGTTTTCATTACTCGCAATTTCTTGGAACACAAAAGAGGTTGAAAAGGCTGACAGGAATGGACAGTATTTTTTCTTGTGTGTGGGGGAAATATTTGTTTCCTTTTCAAGGCAATTGGTGTTGCAAAGTTTTGCCTGTGATTATTGCTCCTAGTTGTTATTTTTTTTCCAAGGAAGAATGCATTAAATGTCTGAACCTACAAAACAGCAATCACAATCAGATACTTTATTTTTTTATTTTTAAAGGATGCTGCAGAAACTGTTCTCTCTCTGAATAAATCCGAGCACATGGCTATAATAAAGGAGCAATCATTAAATTTTGGGGGATGTCCCAATTACACTTTAAATAAGTGGGTAATCCTAAATCACTGGTGGAATAGTTAGGCATCCAGAAAATATTAAAATTTTAGTATTATGGTTGTGTTTATTCAAGTAGAATTGAATATTCTCATTAATGTACACACATAATGAGTCCTCTGCATTGGAGACATTGTATGATTACTCTGTTTTCATATGAACTCCATATGGAATAATCTATCCAATAATATAAAGAAACATTATAGACAGTTCTACTACAATGGTAGTACATTAAAAAATACAGTGGCTTGTAAACAGAATTTTAATAAAATATCTTTATCTGTTTACTAATTACCCTGTAGTTTAATATTAATACTTTCAATGTTATTAGTTAAATAATGTTTTTAAAAATGGTGGGAACTTTCAATTCTGTTTCAACATCTACTTTTCATTGCTGTCTCTCATTCCTTCCTTCATTTTCTTATATACTTCGAGAACTTTGTTACTTTTTCTTTTCTCTGCTTTTTTCCCACTTCTTTGCATAACTTTTATTTTACTCCAAATTTAACACATTAGTAGACATTATTCATCAAAATATGCCTGTTATTGTCTTCCCTTTTATTAATTCTATTAGCTTATTTCTCTTAACATCTAATTAAGCTTTTATGAGAAATTCTTTCTCTTGATAATTTCTCTATTCATGCTACAGGAAAATGGACATTTGGTTTAAATGAAAAAGGAGAAGTCTATGCTGCTAGATTTACTTGTGGGAGCATTATCTTTGAGGATCATACAATTTTTATTTCACTCTGTTGCAGGGAATTACCAAGTTCTCCCTCTGCAGGTTTACATCAGAGACGGACACTTGGAGATTAATGACGAAGAGGAACCTCTGAGTTCATTTTATGCATAGCTTTCATATAGGGAGCATCTATTCCACCAAACCATAGCCTTGACTAGATGGACCTTTGTTCGCAAGTAATGTCTCTGCTTTTTAATGTGCTGTCTCGGTTGGTCATAACTTTCCTTCCAAGGAGTAAGCGTCTTTTAATTTCATGGTTGCAATCACCATCTGCAGTGATTTTGGAGCCCCCAAAAATAAAGTCTGACACTGTTTCCACTGTCTCCCCATCTATTTCCCATGAAGATGGGACCAGATGCCATGATCTTAGTTTTCTGAATGTTGAGCTTTAAGCCAACTTTTTCACTCTCTTCTTTCACTTTCATCAAGAGGCTCTTTAGTTCTTCTTCACTTTCTGCCATAAGGGTGGTGTCATCTGCATATCTGAGGTTATTGATATTTCTCCCAGAAATCTTGATTCCAGCTTGTGCTTTCTCCAGCCCAGCATTTCTCATGATGTACTCTGCATATAAGTTAAATAAGCAGGGTGACAATATACAGCCTTGACGTACTCCTTTTCCTATTTGGAACCAGTCTGTTGTTCCATATCCAGTTCTAACTGTTGCTTCCTGACCTGCATACAGGTTTCTCAAGAGGCACGTCAGGTGGTCTGGTATTCCCATCTCTTTCAGAATTTTCCACAGTTTATTGTGATCCACACAGTCAAAGGCTTTGGCATAGTCAATAAAGCAGAAATAGATGTTTTCCTGGAACTCTCTTGCTTTTTTGATGATCCAGCGGATGTTGGCAATTTGATCTCTGGTTCCTCTGCCTTTTCTAAAACCAGCTTGAACATCTGGAAGTTCACAGTTCACATATTGCTGAAGCCTGGCTTGGAGAATTTTGAGCATTACTTTACTAGCCTGTGAGATGAGTGCAAAGGGGTGTTTGAGAAGACTCTTGAGAGTCCCTTGGACTGCAAGGAGATCCAACCAGTCCATCCTAAAGGAGATCAGTCCTGGGTGTTCACTGGAAGGACTGATGCTGAAGCCAAAACTCCAATACTTTGGCCACCTCATGCAAGAGTTGATTCACTGGAAAAGACCCTGATGCTGGGAGGGATTGGGGGCAGGAGGAGAAGGGGACGACAGAGGATGAGATGGTTGGATGGCATCACCAGCTTGATGGACATGAGTTTGAGTAAACTCTGGGAGGTGGTGATGGACAGGGAGGCCTGGCGTGCTGCAGTCCATGGGGTCGCAAAGAGTTGAACTGAACTGACTGAGGTTGATAGCAGCACTATTTACAATAGCAGGACCTGGAAACAATCTAATGTCCCTGAACAATGACTGGATAAAGAAGATGTGGTACATTTACATGTGACCTGCTTTTACTAGCAATACAATGGAATACTACTAGGCCATAAAAAGAAACAAATAATGCCATTTGCAACAACATGGATGCAACTAGAGATTACTACTAAATGAAGTAAGTCAGAAGTAGAAAGATAAATACTGCATGATATCACTGATATGTGGAATGTAAAATATGACACAAATGAACCTATCTATTACACAGAAACAGAACCATGGACATAGAGAACATACTGGTGGTTGCCAAAGGGGAAAAGGTTGAGGGAGGGACAGAGTGGGAGGTTGGAGTTAGCAGATACAAGCTTTTACATGTGGAATGGATGGATGATAGAGTCCTGCCATGTAGTACAGAGAACTATGTTCAGTGTCCTGTGATGGACCATAATGGAAAAAGAAAATTATAAAAGGGAATGTATGTGTATATTTATGGGCTTCCCTAGTGGCTCAGACAGTAAAGAATCCGCTGGCAATATGGGAGACCTGGGTTAAATCCCTGGGTTGAGAAAATCCCTTGGAGGAGGGCTTGGCAACCCACTCCAGTATTCTTGCCTGGAGAATCCCCATGGATAGAGGAACCTGGAAGGCTACAGTCCATGGGGCGGCAAAGAGGTGGACACAAATGAGCAACTACGCAAAGCACAGGTATATATATATGACTGAATCACTCTCTGTACAGTAGGAATTGACACAACATTGTAAAATCAACTATACTTCAATAAAAAAGAAAAGAAAAAGAGGAAAAGTTGGAGATGTATAAGCAGAAGCAGTCAACAATGCTGCCTTGCTTCAAGAGAGTTATTCAACTTAAGTTTAAAATTAAAACTAAGATCTATCTATCTACTCATCTAACCTCTGGAAATCATATTTGAGAGTAAATACATTTACATTTCATGTAAATACAATACATTTCTATTTAAATAACATCTTTGCCTTTACAGATCTGATTTTCTTTCACTTTATTAAATAATGAGTATGAATGCTTTCATTCCAAACTATTTAACCAAAAAAACACTAAACTAGCATTCAGTGGTCTAATCACAGCCAAAACTTTTTTCGTGAGGTTTGGACTCCCTAAAACTATGTAAGTTTTGTGTAAAATGCTCATATCCACTAACTTAGCAAAAAGCCTAGGGAAAAGAAGATTCTGCAAGATGAGGCAGCTTTCCTACACTGGGGCCCATGGTCTTGCTTACAGTGGTCAGTTGGTATACACTAGAACAGATGTTTCTAACTAAAACACCTGGAAGAGAATCCTTTAACTTGGGGTTTTATGACAACAACAAAAGAAGTTAAAAGAGAATAGTTAAATCTATATCATGAAATGAAACTGCCTATAGTCTAAGACACATTAAGCAAAGGCATCAACTTTTAAGTTCAATATAATTAGATTTTGCTATATTATGCTTCCCATTAAAAATCTTAAGCACCCATATCTCACTCTACACAACTCTTTCCTATTCTCATTTTCAAGCTCATCCTACTAAATCTGCTCTTCAGATTCTCAAGACACATCATTTCTCGATTCCTGTTTCCTCATTATTTATCCTTCTTTGGGTCTTACTTACTTTTCCCTACCTGAGACCACATGGCTGAATATATTCTCTACTGTCTCTCATTAAAATCTCAGTTATTGGATGTTAATGTTTATCATACCTGGTTAGCAAAACACAACGTTAACCAGTTCTTCAATGAGTCTTCTATGCTATTACTGGCACAGAAGTACTGCTAAATGTATCAAACAACCATACTTCAGTCCACTTTTAGGTCAGTACAAATTCATCGTGTCTGAGCTTATCTGCCCTTAGTGAAGCTCAACAGTATTCACCTTTCATGACTGTTTCCTCTCATACTTTTCTGACAGGTTCTTTCTTGAATTCTTTAAGTTAATCTCTTTCCATCCCTTACATGTTAGTACCCAGCAGGGTTCCATCGATGCCCCTATTTGTTCTTCTCATATGCTTCTGTTGGAAGTTCCCATCAACTTTTATGACTTTAATTTCTGCAACTGTACTAAAGACTTTAACTTCTATATCATCCACTCTACACCTACCAATGCAAAACTTCAGATTTGTTTTCTCTCAATGAGTAAACAAATCGTTTACTCTCAAATTAAGTATGAGCCGTTAAAAGGCAAATCAGATAATGACACAATTCTGTCAAGATCCCCAAGTCCCCATCTTTACCAAAATTAAATGCAGAATCACTATCTGTCTCTGAGAATTTGCATTCCCCTTTTTCCTTCTGCTTTGAACCATCCTTATATCAACCTCACTCCTTATGTTTTACAGTGTCCATCCAACGTTTTTCAGTGAGAATTTTCTTGACCACTCTATTTAAACTATACCATTTCCCCAGCCTACACACACACACACACACACACACACCCCTCCTATTTCTTGACTTGTCTTTTTCCCTAGCATCTATTACCATCAATGCTTTACTTTTTATTTTATTATGTATCTTCTCTCCCATCTCCCCTCTCCCAGTAGCATGTAAGCTCCTGAGAGCAGAATATTTTACTTTGTTGACATATCTCCAGAGTCTATTATAGTGCCTGGGGGATGACAGATGGCTTACAAAATATTTGAAAGAATGGAAAGATCAAGGCCTTGAAATTGCAGAGAGTTCACAGATGATACTTCAGAAGGTTGTGCTCATAGGAAGGGACATTTGACTTTCTTAAACCTCAGAGATACTTTTAAGAAGGTCTCTGGATAAAGGGAAGCTTACTTGTGCGTCTCTTCTTTAGTAATGGCTGGTATGAGAGGAGGAATAAAAAGGAAAACATGGGGATTCACATTACATGGAAGACTATGCATTGAGAAACATTTGTGGAGCTTCCTTGGTGGTCCAGTGGTTAAGAGTCTGCCTTGGAAGGCAAGAGACACAGGTTCAGGCCCTGGTCTGGGAAGATGCTGTGGGGCGACTGAGCCCACATGCCACGACTAACGCACCTGTGCTCTGGAGCCTGTGAACTGCAACTGGAGAAGCCTACGTGCCCAAGAGCCTGTGCCCCTCAACGAGAAGCCACCACGAGAAGCCCTTGCAGCACAACTAGAGTGGCCTTCATTCTGGGCAACTAGAGAAAGCCTGTGCACAGCAACAAGACCCACCACAGCCAAAAATAAAACCAGTAAATTAAAAAAAACAAGAAGCATTTGAAATAAGGAGGGAAAACAAAGGCTTTAGCTAGTTCCTTAGCTAAACTTGACTTGGTACCTCTGTTTTGGCTCAGAACCACTCTGTGATGCCAGCCACGTGATCACCTCTCTCTTCTTTCTCTCTTCCAGCTCTCATTCACTCTCCTATCATTCTGCTGTTCTTTTCTTTTCCTCCAGTAATATTCTTATACAAATATATTTGTCTTACCATAAAAAAAAAAAGACTGTTTCTGCATATCATCCAATCTTTGCAGGAGACTGATTCAGTTATACTAATGATCTACGGGTGTAATCAATTCAAAGATAGCCAAGAAAACATTCTGCCATTTCTGTATCCCCAGTGCTACTTGAAATAAACCCATCAGTCAAATAAAAGAATTAAGTAAATGAAGACCTTCAAATCTAGTTTATTTTAGCACATTCCCTAATTATCAAGCAATTTTTACTAATCTAGGAAGTTGGCTGGAATCTCTTTCAACTCAAAAACAAAGCATGGAAATTGATAGTTCATGTAGCTTCATAGCCACAAATATTTTTTTCCTGTGCTATGAATGTGTAATTCTTTCTTGAAATTTGCTGAGGTATTTGGCTCACTAAAATCTTGTGGAAATGAGTGCTGTAGATTTATTAGGCGCTCCATAGAAATGTATTTCCTTTGTGTTTTAAATTAGTTGCATTTTAATGTCATTGAACATGCCCTTGTTCTTGTTTCCATTTGTGGTCTTGTATCCAGTGGGAATTTATAGGGCTCAGATTTATTTAAATTATGCTGATGTATTTGATCTTTCAACATACAGTGCATGGTAAAAATGGGTGTCTGTCCATATCCATAAATGAAATATGAGGAAAAAGGCATGCTGATAAATTCTCCACTAAATCAGGTTTAATTAGATATCAAAAAGGGATAAAGCCAAGCAAAGTTTCCACTCTAAGTGTAACACAGATATAAAATCAGAAAAACAAAATAGATATTCAAAAGTATATTATATAACATTTTCTTGACTTTTATAGATGACAAAGCAGAAAATACTTCTAATTCAGCCAATTCACTTGTTGAGCAGAAACCTCCTTTTCATTAATTCTTCCAATTTCACTTTATAAATAGCTTAGGAAAACCTCTCTACCCACCAAAAAGGTAATTAAGCTTGTAAAATTATCATCGTGCTTGCCTACAATAGACCCTAAGAGCTAGAGATTAGTCCCCAGGGGCCATCCTGTCCCTTCAGTTCAGTGTCCCTAGGCCAGGGCCCATGTTTTCAGCCTCAATCCCTTCAACCTCTATCCCTCGCCGCCCGCCTCCACCCCTAAGCTAGTCTTACGTGCACTGCTGTGACTTATATTGACACTCTCTTGGTGATATCCCCTACAGTGGCTAAATTCAAATCTGGAGTTGTGGGCGAACTAGCTGTCTTCAAGTCGGTAATGGCTGCCCCCGTCCCCAACCAAGGGAGGCTGAGGAAAAAAGTTAGATTTTGTATTCAGATACTTTTGGTGCATATTTCATAGATTTAAAAAAATATATTTTTGGATGGTTTACATTCAACTCATGCTCTATTTCAGTACCAATGGCATTTAGAATGGCATCAAGAAAAAAAAATTATTACTGACCCACAGATTGCATCACTATGTTTCTGCTTTTAGAATTTGGGCAAATAATGATACATTTGTGAAGGACTGTAACTCAATTCTTAGGTTTATTGCCCTGGGGATCACTTGCTAATTTAAAGAAGTTCAAGAGAAAACATTCTTGACAGGAAATAATCTTTTCTAAAGTAAACAATAACCTTTTGTTTTGTTTTTTTTTCTTGCATGTATCAATTATTATTTTCAAATGAGTTTACTTAAAGTGAGATATAGTCTTAAAAGTTTCATGGATCCATGAATGTATGCACAAAAATACATTTCCTTGTCACAAAGGTATACAGGGTCTCTTTTTACTTACTCTATGTCTGTCCACCCTTCATCTGTTTTCTTCCAAAACATCTGCCAAAGAAGAAAGAAGTTCCATTAGAATAGTTTAGGCATGGGAAAGACATGTCAAGTATGTGGAGGGATAAATGTCATATGTCCCTCTTGTTTCATTTGTCCCCATGCCCACTCTTTAC
The DNA here is from genome assembly GCF_019320065.1 of Cervus canadensis. NCBI lineage: Eukaryota > Metazoa > Chordata > Mammalia > Artiodactyla > Cervidae > Cervus > Cervus canadensis. The sequence goes on along the minus strand of NC_057389.1, from coordinate 22,872,939 downwards.
CCCCATCTCATCTTTCCCTATACTTCAACTTTTGGTGAGGGATTTAGAACGTGACAGAAACAAGCAGAATTAGATGTAATTGACATTGCTAAAATTATGTTTGTGGTTTTTCTCTATGTCTCTTTTCAAATTATAAAAACTAATATTTGAGGGTAACAAATATGTTAAATGTTCTATTTTATTAAAAAACAAAGTACCAAAAAAAAGTAGTAGTAGATGCAGTGTGTTATGACTGAATGCATTTTAACATTAATTAAATACATGGTATTCAAAATGCTGGTGGTTCAGTGGCTAAGTTGTGTCCAACTCTTTGTGACCCCATTGACTATAGCTCGCCAGGCTCCTCCATCCGTGGGATTTCCCAGGCAAGAATACTGGAGTGGGTTGCCATTTCCTTCTCCAGGGATTGAACCCACTTCTCCTGCATTGGTAGGAGCCACCTGGAAAGCTCTATTCAAAATGCTACCAAACTTCTAAAAGAAACAATTGCAACAAAAACAGAACATCTACATCCCTTATAGATGTATGCAGACAGTTCATTTCACCAATTTCATTATTTCCTATGCTGAAGAAGTTTGAAAATATAACTGAAACTTCAGAGTTTCTTGTAACTGATTGATTTAGCACACTCTTATGCTTCCACACCTAGATTTAAGTTTCTCTCGTATCTTCACTTGGACTTCCTTGGTGACTCAGACAGTAAAGTGTCTGCCTACAAAGCGGGAGACCTGGGTTCAGTCCCTGGGTTGGGAAGATCTCCTGGAGAAGGAAATGGTAACCCACTCCAGTATTCTTGCCTGGAAAATCCCATGGACGAAGGAACCTGGCAGACTACAGTCCATGGGGTCACAAAGAGTCGGACACGACTGAGCAACTTCACTTTCACTTTCTTATCTCCATAATTCTTTAAAACTTTCACTAACAGTTCTGAGGCTCTGAAATTTCCTCCTGTCCTTCTAATGCCCTAATTTGTCATTCAGTTTGATAGCCATACTCATCTCCTAAGCCACCATGACAACTGCTTCTTTCCTCTATATCCAATATGTAAGCACTCTCAGTACAAAGCAGATTCCAAATTCTGGAGTTACAGTTCTGTGTAAGTTTTTTTCCCAGAATGCTGGATCCATGCTTCAAATCTTATTTAGAAATAATTTCCTACCATATTATTCTGTGCTACTGATTCTATCTCCTTCTGTACCTTCTGGGGTCACTTTCCACCAGTCACCCTTCTCTCCCAACTCTCCTTTCATCTTTTGTCCACTGATTCCTTTTCTCCATTGAAATCAACAGTTAGCAGACATTTGGTCCTGTCTATATTGTCCATAAAACATTATGCCAAAAGGTCCTTGATATTTGTTCCTATCCAAAACCAAATGGCACAGACCAAATATGCTCATGAACATGTTGGATAGGATCAAATTTCAAGGGTCATTTGGCATGAACCAAAATGTCTTAGCAAAAAAAATGTCTTATGGACATTTTGGATGGGACCAATGTCATGCAAGGCTACAAACATACTGAACACTTTTATTCTGAAAACATTTCCTTTAAATTTATTCTCACAAATTAATCTATATTATAATCACTTCTTTCTTTTCTTGCATATTAGTTAAAGGTATCAGCATTTTTGGTGCCCCCCACTTCTTGCTGTTTATTACCTGAGGACTATTCTCTTGGTTTAGTCCTTTCAAATGTGAAAATAACATCTCAGTTATTTCCTTTCATTTCTCATCAATTTCCAATTTGAGAATATCAAACATTTCTTCTTGGCAAATGCTCCTCTATTGACTTTAACAAGAATAGCTAACATTCTTTTTATATATGCATGGAGTGCTTTATACATGCTTAGACACTGGTCTAAGGATTTTACACATATTCACTTGGGTAATGTTCCATTAACCACCCTTATTTCACAGATGAATAAACTGAGACAAAGAGGTTAATTACCATCCCAAGATCACATAGTTGTGAGATTTAGACTCAGGCAAGCTGGTTCCAGAGATTATTCTACAACTATCCTGTCTTCATTGTTAGTTTCTGGACTGTTTTCTATTTACTACTCTTGTACTATCCTTTGTACCAATTTTAAAGGCTATCTATCAGTCTATATATCACAATTGCACAGTTTTCATAAATGCGTTCTTGAAAGAATTGCAGATAATACAAAATCATATAGAATGAAAAATAAAAGTCTTCTACTATTTCCCTACCCCAATTCCAATGCCACACCATGAAGAAACAGTTTGATGTGTGTTTTTCCAGATTGTTTTCTATGCATTAATTTACAGGGATGGGTATACATATTTACTTAAGTTAAAAAAAAATTCCAAAAAGGCGATCATAGTATACATTTTCCCATGGGTTAGCTTTCTTCACTTAATAAAGTGCTTAGGAATAAGGTAGTTTGAGTTTATTTCAGTACATACAGATCTGTATCATTCTATTTAATGACAGCATGATATTCCATAAGATAAAATGCCAAGTTAACTGACTTTTAAGTTGTTTCCTATTTTTCTTACTATAAATAAAGATGTAATAAATATTCTTATACAAATATCTTTGTGAACATGTGAACAAATCTTTCTGTAAAATAAATTTCTCTAGATTAAATTGTCAGATCAAAAGGGTATATCACTTGTAATATTGATAAGTACTGACAATTTTTTTCCAAAAGGCTGCACTAATTCAAATTACATCAACAGTGTATCAGAAATCTGATTTTTTTCAGCTTTTCTATCATTTGATGTTATCAGTAATAAAATTTGCTCATGCAATAGAAAATTATTTTATTTTCTTATTTTAGTTTGCAGTTTCTTGTTGGCAAATGAGTTTAAGCATATTCCTTATGTTTCCTGCCTTTCCATATTTTTAGTTCCATTTAAATAAGTATTTCTTTTGCCGTTTCCTTATTAATTTATATGAGGCAAACATTATTAATTCTTCTAAATAATTAAAATTTTATTACAATATAAATGTATTTATATTTATTACAACTATTTTATCCTATTTTTTTTCTTTTTTATATAGAGTTAATATTCCCACTAGCTACTTGAACCAAAATTTTAATTTGTTATTTTATGTTTTTATCCCCAATAAAGACATTAAAACTGAATTTTTCTTTCAATTCTATCTTATCTACATTTCACAGATATGCTATGTAGCCCCTTCTCCTTGCCACTGACTTCTGAATGTTATGATTTTCAGTTTTTTTCAGTTTTAATTTCCTCTTTCATCTAAAAGCTAAATAAAAGGATGTTTAAACTTTTTTCCAAGAAGATACATAAAATAAGATGCACAAAACACATACATAGGTCTGTGTTTTACATATGTGTTGACATACTAATTTGATTATTTATAGCTTATTTATGATTTTGTTATAACCCTTCAGGGGTATTCTAAAATTGGTTTTGTATTACTTAAGTGAAATGTGAATTTGATGCTTTGTTTCAGTAACAGTAAGATTCTGAATATGTGTCCCCTTAATCATATCTATTGCTAATCAAAGTCAGCATTCTGTTACACATACCAATTGAAAGAGGCGTGGCAAGGAAGATGGGCAGCAGTGGTCACTGGTGTTTCTAGTTATCTGACCTCAGAGTAGATCATTTAAAAGTACCTTCTCTCCTTTATCTGAGAAAATTATTTTTAGTAATAACCATAAGATGAAATAAATATATTTCTTGCATATGTATGTACATTTTTCACACCTATAAAATTTGCCTTTACAAAATATTATCCTTCTTCATTTGCTCACTGTTCCAGTTCTAAATGTTCTGCTGCTGCTCAGTCACTCCGTTGTGTTCGACTCTTTGTGACCCCACGGACTGTAGCCGCCAGGCTCCTTTCTCTATTCAGGGAATTTTCCAGGCAATAATACTGGAGTGGACATCTCCTACTCCAGGGAATCTTCCTGAACCAGGAATCGAACCTTGCATCTCCTGCGTTGGTAGGCAGATACTTTACCACTAGACCACCTGGGAAGCCCTCAAATATTTTAAGCACAAATAAAAACTCCATGTTGTCACAGAATGATAGAATTGAGATAAATCAAGTTCTGTTTCTTTGTCTTTATAATCATTGCACTATCATTGTTTATTTTGAGTCTACTCTTTGAAGGCAGCAATATGTGATATCTTAGGGGATGAAGACACCAACAGTGCTGGAAGCAAGTCAAAGATCTGTAACCTTAGGAAATTACTCTCCAAATAAATGCATGTAGCTAAATCCACACCTATATGGGAGGCAACTGTAACTGAGGCTCTTTGAATTAACATCTAAGGAAAATACTGTCTTTGTTTAGAGGATAAGTAATAAAATTGTTCTTATTTGACACATATAAAAACTCAGCCATAATTGCAATAGCTATTAATATTTAGAACAAAAGCAAGATTACTTTAGGTGGAAGCAAGTTTTATCACTAATATTGTTTAGAATTGTTTCAGCATGGTGATAATGAAAAGCAAATCCACTTTAGGTAGGTTTTATTGATCTCTGGGACAGGAAGATTCCCTGGAGAAGGGAATGGCTACCCACTCCAATATTCTTGCCTAGAGAATTCTATGGACAGAGGAGCCTGGTGGGCTACAGTCCATGGGGTCGTAGAGAGTTGGACACAACTGGGAAGCTAACTTTCACTTTTCACAGACACTATACCCCTTATTTCCTACACCTTTGAGGTCTATTCATTCCCCAAACAGCTTGCTATGCTACTGAGGGAAAGAGGGAAAACACACAAATAATAAAATAACAATAAGGGACTGAAGATTGGTGTAGGTTTTTAGTATAGGTTCCTACACCAGTCTACTTTGAAATAAGGTAAAAGGAGCAAAAATCTGTGCCACATTGTTTGTAACATTTCAGCACATTTCAGAAAAATTTTGACAATAGAACTATTACAATAAATACAGTAAGTCATATCTACTAGACCTTCAATTTAAACAACCAGTTAACTATAAATATCAATATATAACTCAGTAAGAAATTATTTTAAAAAGGAGATATACTATCTCATATTCCTTACAGAAATAAAATTTTCTCCTAAATTCTTATATTACTAGGAGGATTAATTTTTTAAAATAGACTATCTGTTCTTAATATTTCCCATTGGTGAGGCAATAGTATAGAGACCTTGAGAAAGCCTGTGCCTTGGTGTCTTGAGGAACCTTAAAATGAGGACTAGTAAAATTCACCAAGGTTTATTCTTTGCCCTCAAAACACTTGGAAGTTTTTTTTTAAAGAAATTAGAGGATAAAACCTATGCTGCACCCAAATGTAAAAATAAGATTTGGTTATTTTTAGTGACTATGGAGATTTTGGAGGGGTGGGAATGAGCGTGGTTGGGCTAGTCAGAGTGTGAATGCGCCTTTGGCTTAGATGACTCAGTGATTTCCATTTTCCACATGCTGTAATACTTATTTATTCTGTTCTTCATTGTCACCCTGGGTGGCTGAAGTCCATATTATGAGTTTCTCATGTAACAATTGCATGTTGATTGTAGAATCTTTATACTTTCCTTCCTCATTATTTCCAATTCTGCAATTGCATCATCCAAAGGCTCCTTGTCTCCAGTAGGGGACAGCCTCCAGTAGGGGAACTGAGTGCTTTATACAGTAGAATATGAAAAATTATGAGACCTAAGCCGAATAGGTTGCATTGAAGAACGCTTCTGCCATTTCACTATCACTAGCAACATTATAAGCCCTGATAAGTTCTATGAAGTCACCATCCTGTCTTCCTGTAGCAAATTTAACTGGATGCCCATTGTAGATTCTTCCCTTTGTACATTAGAGAGATTTACCCCTCAGTATCAGCTTGCTGAAAAAAGATATTTGCCTGCTTATCCAGAAAGTTATAAATGATTTTAATTTTATTTGATCTTAAGTAATTTGCATTTTCCAAAATTCTTTCCAGACTGTTTTCTCATCTTTCGATCTTTTTCCTTTCTGTTCAGTGCATCTACGTCTGACTCTCATTTTCCAATCATATATTTATATGCATTTGAAAAAAAGCATCTCACTGCCAACTCTATCTTGATTCTTGCTCTTTTCTTTCTTCATTCCATGATACCTTTGTATCATTGTGACTGTTGTGCCTACTTCTCCTTTTACATTACATATTTCTAATTGTCCACCATAGCCACAACTCTGACAGAATCTGTGGCTTAATACCTGATTGATTTTTATAAGTTATCTGTCATTAAAAAGTATATTTAACAGTAATACTCAAAATATTTAATCAAATCTAAGATACTACTGATGAACCAAAGCATTATTTCATGTTCTAAGAAAGAAAACTCATTTTCCATAAAAATGACATTCCATTGATTGTACAATACATCATGTTTAGACCTACAACATGCATGGCCTTAAGGGTACTATGCTAAATGAAATAAATCAGGTAGAGAAACACAAATGCAATATGGTTTCACTCATTTATGCAATGTTTTTAAAAGCCAAGGAAGTAAAGAAAGAACATAAATGAAGAAACCAAGCCAAACAAAAACAAACACACAGATTTAGAGAAGGGAGTAGCAGTTACCAGAAAGAAAGGGAGGGACAGGAACGAAATGGCTAAGAGAACTCAACCTTATTGGGATGACCTGAAACTAAACTTTTGGTAATGAGCCAGCTGTGGGGCACACAGAATTAAAACTATTAATACTATTAATATTTAATACTATTATTATACTATTTAATACTATACTATATTATACTATTAAATATAGTATAGTATACTATTAAATATAGTATAATATAGTATTAAATATTATACTATTATAAAAATATTACTACTATAAATACTATTGTACACATAAAACTTTCCTTAATAAAAAGGAACTCTTTGACCTGATTAAAAGGCATATATTTGACGTGCTTGGTCACTTTGTTATTCAAATATTCCAAATGATTCCAGTTTTCCTTTTTAAAAATAAAAAGTTTCATCAATATGTACAAAAGCAGTTTGCAGCCTTGTAACAAAAAAATGTATTTTCCTGCCATGTACCACCCTACTTCTCAACCTACCTTTTCAGCAAGTACCATATTGAGTCTTTTTAACTGGTCTATATTTCTAGGTGTTTTTTAATTTATAAATTTTAGACACTATTCACTTCCTATTATGTTGAGGATTTAGTTTTTACATGATTTCCATACTACCTCCTATCTGGATATATGTCATAATTTTTATTAGCGATAGTCAATGTTTCCATCATTATGAGTATGCAAATGTCATTATTGCTGTACCAATTTGTTAGTTATGATTATGTTTCTTTTCTAGTAGAACATTTCTTCTCATGGGAGGGGGCAGTAATAATTACTTCACCTCACCTTTGCTTTGTTTCTTATTTCTAGCTATCATTTTCTTTTATTTAATTCAATTGGAGGATAATTGTCTAGCTATCATTTTCTAGCCACTTTTTCCCACAGATGTTTCAAACAGCTATTAGAATTTTTTCAAAAGCATACATATGCCAAATAATCTAGTTGTTCTATTTAATTTTTTCCTATATACCTCCTTCTTTTATCCCTCTATTGCTTTGACTTGGTTTCTTTATAGGGTTGGTATAGTACTGCCATCTGAACACCTCCTTACACTATCCTCGTGAATAGGAATCCCTGTTTCCTCGTGGTTTGATTCTTCATTTTTCTTCAGAATATACTGGAGTAACTTAAAAAAGGATGGATAAAGGTTAATTTTTAGAAGAACTGTATTATGAAAATGTTCACATTATCCTTCTACTTGCTTGGTAGCTTACCTAGATACAGAATTTTATATGAAAATGTATTCACCCTCAGAATTTGGAAGGTAATCCCTCACTGTTAGGACATTCAATACTGCTCTATAAGTCTGATGGCTGATGCCATTTTGATGTCTGTCATTTGTATCTCACTATTTTCTTTGGAAGAATTTAAGTTCATTTGTTGGTAACCAGTATTCTAAAATTTAAGAGAAAATGACTTAAAGGGGATTATTTTTTATCCTTTTTGTTGGATCCTTGGTGGGCTCATTTGAATTACACCAAGACTTTTAGTTCTAGGAGATTGTCTTCTATTAATTCCTTGATTACTTCTTTACCTTCCTCTCCCCTAATCTCTCTGGAACTCTTAATATTTAGATGTTTCTGGATTAATTTCACTTTATTTCTTATACTTATTTTTGCATTCTGGTTCTATTCTATCCATAACTAAGCAGTTTCCCTTTTTATTCTTGATTATGCTTTCTTCAGAGAAATCTAGTATTGCTTTATGGATGCAACAGCATCTCATTACTTTCTGGGCAACATAATATATACTCAATACTTCCTTATGTAGAGGTAGTCTAGTATAACTGTCCCCCTCCCCTTCTTTTTTTTTAATTTTATTTTATTTTATTTATTTATTTTTTTATTAGTTGGAGGCTAATTACTTCACAACATTTCAGTGGGTTTTGTCATACATTGATTAGCTCAGCTTCATTAAGTTCTAATTTTTTTAAAAATCACAAAAGTAACCATTTTAAAGTATACAATTCAGCAGCTTTGAATATGTTCACAAAGTTGTGCAACCAATACCACTTTCAAATTTAGAACATTTATCACCTAAAAAGGAACTCCATAAAAAAAAATTCCTGCCTCCAGCCCCTGAAAACCATTAATCTACTTTCTGCATGTATGAAATTGCTTATTCTGGATATTTTAGTTGATGAACTCATACAGTATGTGACCTATTGTGACCAATTTCTCTCACTCATTAATAGCATAACATTTTCGAGGTTCATCTTCATTGCAGTATGCATCAGTACTTCATTCACTTTTATGGCTTAATAATATTCCATTGTATGAATATATGACATTTTGTTATCCATTCAGCAGCTGATGGACATCTGAATTGCTTCCACTCTTTGGTTGTTATGAGTGATGTTGCTATAAGCACACATGTACATGTTTTGAATGAATGTACATTATTAGCAAGTCTCTAGGATATATACCTAAGAGTAGAACTACTGGGTCATATGATAACTCTAAGTTTAACATGTTTAGAAACTGAAAAAAATGTTTTCCAAAGTGGCTGAACCATTTTATATTCCCACCAGTAATGTACACCAGTTTTACACTAGGTTGTTTGTATTTTAATGATATAAGCTTTAAGAATTCCTTATATGTTATGGATTACTGTTGTTTAGGCACTCAGTCATGTCTGACTCTTTCGTAACTCCATGGACTGTAGCCCTCCAGGCTCCCCTGTCCATGGGATTTCCCAGGAAAGAATACTGGAGTGGGTTGCCATTTCCTTCTCCAGGGGATCGTACCCATGTCTCCTGCATTGGCAGGCAGATTCTTTACTACTGAGCCACCAGGGAAGTCCTATATGTCCTGGGTACTAGACTCTTACCAGATACATGTCTTTCCATATTTTCTCTTATTGTGAGGTTTGTATTTTCACTTTTTTGGTAGTGTTCTTTGAAGCACAATTGCTTTTTTGAAGTACACGTTTTTAAACTTTGAATAAGTCCAGGTTTTCTTTGGTTATTTGTGCTTTACATGTCATATGTAAGAAATCATTGCAAAGTTCAAGATTACTAATGTATACATTCATTTTTTTTTCTAAGCATTCTTCTAAGTATTGTAGCTCTTATATTTAGGTATTTGATTAATTTTTGAGTTAGCCTTTGTATATGGTGTTAAAGTAGGGGTCCAAATTCATTCTCCTGCATGTGTATATCCAGTTTTCTCAACAAATCATTAAAAATATTCATTCCCCCCACTGAAATGTCTTAGCATCCTTGCCTAAACTCAATTGACCATAAATAAAAAATTTTATTTCAGGAATCCTGTTTTAATTACACTTATCTATGTATCATGGAGGTACCCTGGGCTTGTATGATACAGTATTACTTCAGCTTTAAGTGAGCTTTGAAACTGGGAAATTTGAGTTCTCCAACTTTGTTCTTCCCTTTAAAGACTGTTTTGGCTATTCTGGGCCCTTGCATTTCTATATGTATTTTAGAACCAGTTTGTCAATTGCTACAAAAGAGCCAAGTGGGATTTTTGTGGAAATTGTACTGAATCTTGAGATAAACTTAGAGATTACTGCCATCTTAGCAATATTAAGTTGGCAAACCCATGAGGAGAAATCTATTTACTTAAGTCTTCATCAATTTGTTTTTACAATACATTGTAGCTTTCAGTGTACAAGTTTTAAACTTTTGTCAGATTTATTTCTAAGTATTTTGTTCTTTTCGATGCTATCATAAATGCAATTGTTTTCTCAATTTCATTTTCAGATTGTTCATTATAAGTGTGTGGACTAAATAACACAGTGACAAAATATCTTTGTTGCAAATATTAGTTTTTAAATTTCTAAATTCTTAAGGCAGATAACTAGAGTGACAATTACTAAGTCAATGCATATGCATTTTCTTCAGTAGTTCTTGAAAACTACATGTATGCTAGCCCACATACACTACTATATTTGTTAACGTTGCAACTGGCCAAAAAATATTATCATGGAGTTTCTTTTGAACTTTTAAAAATTGTAAGTGAAATAAAGCTTCTTATAAATTTTAGTTTTTAGAAATTAATTCTTTAGTTATTTATAGTAATTTTTGCTTTCCACTGCATATGTTAGTTTCACCTTTTTCATTTTTTAAATGTATTTTTTAATTAAAGTATAATTGATTTACAGTGTTGTGTTTCAGGTGTACCACTAACTGGTTCAGCCACATATATAAGATTTTTATTTTCTTGTACAGGTTATTACAAAATATTGAGTATAGTTCTCGAAATCACACAGTAGTCCCTTACTGCTTATCTATTTTATATGTAGTAATATATATTTATCAATATGTGAATCCCAAACTCCAAATTTACCCTTGCCCTCATTTCTCCTTTGGTAACCATCAGTTTGTTTTCGATATCTGTGGGCCTATTTCTATTTTGTATGAAAGCTCATTTTATCATGTTTTTGATTTCACATATAAATGGTGGCAGGTGATATTTGTCTTTCTCTATCTGGCTTACTTTCACTTAGTGTGATAATCTCTAGGTCCATCCATGTTGCTGCAAATGACAGTACTGCATTCATTTTTATTACTGAGTAACATTCTATAGTGTATATATACCCCATCTTTATCCATTCATCCGTCAACGGACATTGAGTTTGCAGTCTCTAACAAATGGCTGCTGCTGCCGCTAAGTCGCTTCAGTCATGTCCGACTCTGTGCGACCCCATAGACGGCAGCCCAACAGACTCCCCCGTCCCTGGGATTCTCCAGGCAAGAACACTGGAGTGGGTTGCCATTTCCTTCTCCAATGCATGAAAGTGAAAAGTGAAAGTGAAGTCGCTCAGTCGTGTCCGACTCTTAGCGACCCCATGGACTGCAGCCCACCAGGCTCCTCCGTCCATGGGATTTCCCAGGCAAGAGTACTGGAGTGGGGAGCCATTGCCTTCTCCACTCTAACAAACTACCAATACCATTTTTCACAGAACTAGAACAAAAAGTCTTGACTTTGTATGGAAACTCAAAAGACTCCAGATAGCCAAAGCAATCTTGAGAAAGAAAAATGGAGCTGAAGGAATCAGGCTCCCAGACTTCAGATGATATCCTACAAAGCTACCCAAATCAAAGCAGTGTGGTACTGGCACAAAAGCAGAGCATGGATCAATGTGGCAGAACACAAAGCTGAGAAGCACACCCACACCATCAACAGAGGAGGCGAGAATATGTATACGTGGAGAAAAGACAGTGTCCTCAGTAAGTGTGTTAGGAAAACTAAACAGCTACATTAAAGAATGAAATTATAACATTCTCTAATGCCATATACAAAAATAAACTCAAAATAGCTTTAATTTTATCATAGCTTTTGAATTGCTCTTCCTTATACTCTTGCCATCTACTGGGCTATTCTCAACTCAGCAACTAAACATTCTATTCAAATGTAGCTCAGCCCTGGTCACTCCTTAGGGTAAAACCCTCCACTAGTCTGTCATTTCATTCAGAGGAAAGCCCTTGCAATGGCCTACATGATGTGATTCCATTGCCATTCTAATATTCCTACTATTTGCTGTTAAGACTCTATTCCTCATAAATTCCCTCCCAACTGTGCCGGTTTTCTTTCCATTCCTCCAAACCTCTCAGGGCTCCTGTATATCTCCAGGCTTCAGTTTCCTCTGCCTGGAGTACTCCTCCTCAGATCTCATGATTGTCCCCTCATGTCCTTCAAGTCTTGGTTCAAATATCACTCTCTCAGTAAGACCTTCCTTGCAATCCCAATTTAAAACTATAGGCACCCTCAGTTTTTGTTGAAACTGCATTAAACCTATAATTCTCAAAAAAAGTAATTTTTAAAACAATATTCGGTTTTCCTACCTAGGGAGGAGGTAAGCTTTTTCATTTATTCAAATCTCTAACATTAAATGCAAGATTTGCTTCACAAATATCCTGTTTTTCTAAAATTTATTCTTAGATACTTATTTCCTGTGGCAGTAGTTGTTCTTGATAAGCTTTTTACTATATTACATTCTCTTCCATGTTATTTGTGTTCTATGGGAAAACTATTTTTATATATCTATCTTCCAACTAGCTTTAAATTCAATTAATTTCAATTTTAAATGACTAATTTTCTGACATACAGTCAGATGATATGCAAATAATAATTTGCTTCATCTTTTCCACTACAATGTTTCTTATTTTTGTTTTGTATTTTATTGTATTGTAAGAACTTACAGCTTGTTCTTTGGAAGAAAAGCTATGACAAACCTAGACAGCATTTTAAAAAACAAAGATATCACATTACCAACAAAGGTCTGTACTGTGAAAGCTATGGTTTTCCCAGTAGTCATGTATGGATGTGAGAGTTGGACCATCAGGAAGGCTGAGTGCTCAAGAATTGATGCTTTCAAACTGTGGTGCTGAAGAAGACTCCTGAGAGTCCCTTGGACAATAAGGTGATCAAACCAGTCAATCCTAAATAAAATTGACCCTGAATATTCACTAGAAGGACTAACGTTGAAGCTGAAACTCCAATACTTTGGCCATCTGATGCAAAGAGTCAACCCATTGGAAAAGACCCTGATGCTGGGAAAGATTGAGGGCAGGAAGAGGAGAGGTGACAGAGGATAAGATGGTTGGATGGCATCACCAACTCAACGGACATGATCGTGAGCAAACTCCAGGAGATACTGAAGGACAGGGAAGCCTCGTGTGCTGCAGTTCATGGGGTCACAAAGAGTCAGACACACCTTAGTGACTGAACAAAAAGAACTTCCAGAATAATGTTAGAAATATATTCAGAAGAAGTGGGGTTCCTTATTAGAAAGAAAAAAAGACATGAACAAATTTTAGTCTGCTAGAAATTGTCTGTAAAACTAATATATAACCTCTTTAAAATCACTGAAGAGCTATACATAGAAAGAACACCAAAAAAACCCTTCCAAGGGTCAAGGGATTGGAGGATGTTTTTCCTATTTGGGCTTCCCTGATGGCCCAGATAGTAAAGGGTCTGCTTGCAATGTGGGAGACCTGGGTTAGATCCCTGGGTTGAGAGGATACCCTGGAGAAGGAAATGGTAACCCACTCTAGTACTCTTGCCTGGAAAATCCCATGGACAGAGGAGCCTGGTAGGCTACATTCCACGAGGTCCAAAAAGTTGGAGACGGCTGAGTGATTTCATTTTTCCTACTTGGGGCTAGCTGCTGAGGTTAAGGTTAAATAGGCAGAGAAGTGAAATTGAAAGGTCAGTTTTTGGTGGGATGAGGTGAAATCAGTCAAAATTTTGACAAACTATGGACTGGTATGCTGGCTTTAAATCTAGTGGAGCCCCACATGCAAATGTAATCCTCTCTGTCTAAAGTTTCACATGATAATTTTGCTGAGAAAGTATGGGCTGGGGAGCAGAAGGGGAACACGAAAGAGATCATGTGGTCTGGTAGTTGCAGTCTTACAGAGTAGAAAAGTCTCCAGATTTAGTCTTCAAACTCACTACTCCATGGTCTCAACTATCAGGCATTAGGACAAATAGAATAATGGAATCATTCATTCCCCTCTCATCAGTCTCTCACTCTTGATACCAAGGGAAGGAATTCCTACAACTCTGAAGTTTCTTCTCATATGGTAGAGGCTGATCACATTAATAAAGCCTTGTGGACCAGAACTTGACTGTGCTTGAGGCCTGTTTCAAAATTAACTGGCTTGTTTTTATCAGGGAATTCATGAGGCTTACATTGGATCTCAAAGAATAAAACAAATAAAGCATTATGAGCTCAGCAGTAAAACTAACTGATAGCCAGGGCTTAGAATGTAGGCTTTAATTTAACATTTGTTTCAAACTAAATTTCCTAATAGACAAAGTATTCATCAGTGTTTTAGATCTGATTCTCTGGAAGGAGATCCTGAGACAGACATTCTTGTTCATGTGATTTATTAGGAAGTTATTTCAGGAAAAGAACAATGGCAGAAGTAAGACAGAATGGTTGAGACTGGAGTTGAGCTTCAGTCTGATGCCCTGGAGCATAAACTACATTGAGTTCATCCCATCCTGAAGCAGCGCAGTGGCCTTCTGGTTTCTATGTCACCTTTCCATTACAGATGGACTTCTCCAATCTGTGATGATCAAGAATACTACAGGTTCTACTACCTTGTAGAACCTTAGTTGCTCAGTCGTGCCTGACTCTTTGCTACCCCATGGACTATATAGCCCACCAGGCTTCTCTGTCCACGGAATTCTCCAGGCAAAAATACTGGAGAGGGTAGCCATTCTCTTCTCCAGGGGATTTTCCTGACCCAGGGATCAAACATGGGGGTCCTGCACTGCAGGCAGATTCTTTACCATCTGAACCACCAGGGAAGCCCAAGACACTATTTTAAAGGCTCACACGATTGGATATAACAAAGTTGAATGTGCATGCTTGTTAAGTCTCTTCAATCACGTTTGACTATTTGCAACCCTATGGACTGTCTGTGGGATTCTCTAGGCAAGAATACTGGAGTGGGTTGCCATGCCCTCCTCCAAGGGATCTTCCTGCCTCCAGGATCAAACCTGTGCCTCTTATGTCTCCTGCATTGGCAGGCAGGTTCTTTACCTCTAGCACCACCTGGGAAGTCCTAGTAGTTTCCATTTTTTTTTTACATTTAAATTTGTGATCCAAATGGTAATTATTTTATGTGGGGTATTGAGTTCCCCTATAAACCCAATTAATAAAGTTTCAATAAACTTTCTCTAACATTGTTTATTGAATTACAAATCTTTTCAAAGCGGATTTGTAGGACTTCCCTGATGGTCCAGTGGTTAAGAATCCATCTGCCTATCTTTCTCTGGCTATTCTTGCTTATTTATTTTTCCACATGAAGACACTTTAGAATGAATCTATCTTGTTTAATAAAAACATCTCATCTTTATTTTTATTAGGATTGTGATATGTTTATCTTAGTAACAGTTGATAACACTGAGATATTGATTCTTCATATTCAAGATTATGTAATACTACTCTGTCTGCATGTTTATTTTCTTAACTGAAGCAATTTTAAAGTTTTCTTTACAGAGCCCTTGCTCATTTCACATCATGGTTCCAACCTATATAATATGGCTCTTTGTATAAATAAAAGCTAATATGTAGCAAAAGCAGTTGGAAGAAAAAAATTCAGTGATAAATACCTACATCAAGAAACAAGAAAGATCTCAAATAAACACCCTAACTTTATACCTCAAGGAACTAGAAAAGGAACAAGTGAAGCCAAAGTTAGCAGGAAAAAGGGAATAACAAAGATCGGAGCAGAAACAAATAAAATAAGAGACTAAAAGGACAACAGAAAAGATCAATGAAACTAACAGCCTGTTCTCTGAAAAGATAAACAAAACTGGAAACCCTTTAGCTGGATTCACCAAGAAAAAAAGAGGAGTCAAATAATAAAATCAGAAATGATAGAAAACCCATTATAACTGATGCCATAGAAATACAAAGGATCAGAAGAGATTAGTATGAATAATTATATGCCAACAAATTGGACAACGTAAAACATATGGATAAATTCCAAGAAATATAAACCTCCCAAGACTGAATCGTGAAGAACTAGAAAATTTGAACAGGTTGATTTTTTAGTAAGGTTAACTCAGAAACCAGAAACCTCTCAACAAACAAAAATTCAGGACCAGATAGCTTCACTGATGAATTCTACCAAATATTCAAAGAATTAATATCAGTTCTTTTCAGACTCTTCCAGAAAATAGAAGAAGGAACACTTCTAGACTCATTTTATAAAGCCAACATTGCCCTGACACCAAAACCAGACAAGAATGTCACAAGGAAACAAAAATTTTAAAAATTATAGGCCAACAGTGCTAATGCACATAGATGTCAAAATTCTCAACAAATATTAGCAAACCAAATTCAGCAGTAAATCATCAGTTGAACTTATTCGAGTTCCAGAGATGCAAAAGAGGTTTGACATCTGCAAATCAATCAATGTGATATAACACATTAACAAAATGAATGATAAAAATCACCATCATCTCAATAGATGCAAAAAAGGCATTTGACAAAATTCAAGATCTGTTTAGGGTAAAAACTCTCAACAAAGTGAGTATATAGGGAACATACCTCAACATAATAAAGGCCACATATGACAAGCCCACAGCATATATTATACTCAGTAGTGAAAAGTTGAAAGCTTCTTGTCTAAGATCAGGAATAAGACAAGGATGCTTACTCTTGCCACTTTTATTCAACATAGATTTAGAAGACTTAGAGCAATTAGGTAAGAAAAAACAAAAGGTATCCAAATTGGAAAGGAAGAAGTAAAACTGTCATTGTTTGCAGATGACATATTAGATACAGAAAACTCTAAAGACTCCATCAAAAAATTGTTAAAATAAATGAATTAAGTTTTAGAATATAAAATCAATATATAGAAATCTGTTACTAGGAAAGATTGAAGGCAAGGGGAGAAGGGGAGGACAGAGGATGAGATGGTTGGATGGCATCACCGACTCAATGGACATGAGTCTGAATAAATTCCAGGAGTTGGTGATGGACAGGGAGGCCTGGAGTGCTGCAGTCCATGGGGTCACAAAGAGTCAGACACGACTGAGCAACTGAACTGAACTGAAACATTTCTATACACTAATAACAATCAATCAGAAAGAAAAATCAAGAAAACAATCCCATTTACAGTAGCATCAAAGAGAAAAAAAATGTAGGAATAAATTTAACCAAAGCAGGAATTGAAAAGCTTACACTAAAAACTAAGATAACAATGAAAGTTGAAGAAGATACAAAAATGTGGAATGATATTCCATGCTTATGGATTGGGTGAATTATTATTAAATGTCCATACTCTAAGCAATATACAGATTCAAAACAATCTATCAAAATTCCAACACCATTTTTCATAGAAATGCAACAAATAATGCTAAAATTTGTATGAAACCACAAAACCCCCAAATAATCAAAACAATTGAGAAAAAAGAAGAAAGCTGGAGGCATCATGTCCCTGATTTAAGCTATAGTAATCAAAGCAGCATGGTATTGGCATAAACACAGACACAAAGATCAATGGAACAGAACAGAGAACTCACAAATAAACCAACACCTGCACGGTTAATCAATTTATGACAAAGGAGCAAAGAATATACAATGGAAAAAGGATAATCTCTTCAACATATGGCATTGGGAAAACCAGACAGTTGTATGAAAAATAATAAAAGTGAAATACTGTCTTACACCATACACAAAATTAACTCCAAATGGATTACAGACGCACATGTAAACTATAAAACTCCTAAAAGAAAACATAGGTGGTAAGCAGCTTGATGCTGGTGTTGATAATTAATATGGGGGTTTGACACCAAAAGCAAAGGCAACTAAAGCAAAAACAAACAGATGAGACTATATAAAAATAAAAATCCTTTGAACAGCAAAAGAAATAATCAACAAAATGAAAAGGCAACCAACAGAATGGGACAAAATAATTTCAAATCATATGCCTGATGGTGGTGGTGGTTTAGTCTCTAAGTCATGTCTGACTCTTGTGACCCCATGAACTATAGCCTACCAAGCTCCTCTGTCCACAGGATTTCCTAAGCAAGAATACTGGAGTATGTTGCCATTTCCTTCTCCAGGGGCTCTTCCTTACTCAGGGATCAAACCCATTTCTTCTTCACTGCAGGCAGATTCTTTGCCGCTGAGCCACCAAGGAAACCCGTATATCTGATAGGTGATTATTATGCAAAAATGTATAAAAACTTATATAACTCAATAGCTTAATAAACAACTGAGTTAAAAATGGGCAGAGGACTTGAAAAGACATTTTTCCAAAGAAAATGGTCATAGGTATATAGAAAGATGAAAAGATGCTCAATATCACCCATTATCAGGGAAACTCAAATGAAAATTACAATAACATATCCACCTCACACCCATTTGAATGGCTATTATCCAAAGGGCAAGAACCAACAGTGTTGAGAAATATGTGAGACAATAGAAAACTTGTGTACTGCTTTTGGGAATATACACTGGTGCAGCCACTATGGAAAACAGGATTCTCAAAATATTAAAGACAGAATTTACCAAATGAGCTAGAAATGTCATTCCCGGGTATTTTGAAGAAAACAAACAAAAAAAAGCTAACTTGAAAATATATATATGCACTCTCCATATTTATTGCAGCATTATTCTCAATAGCCAAGTTAATGGAAACAACGTGTCGATCAACAGGTGAATGGATAAAAGAGAAGTTGTTTGTGTATGTGTATATATATATACACAACAAATATTATTCCGTCATAAAACAATGAAATCTTGCCACTGTGACAATATGGATGAACCCTGAGGGACTCAGTCTAAGTGAAATAAGTCAGACAGAAAGAAATACATTATGAACTTACGTATAGGTAAGACCAAAAACCAGAGAACAACAATAAAAAACCAAGCTCATAGATTTATAGAACTGACTGGTGGCAAGTCTGGCAACAGACCAGAGGCAAGACGTGAGGTGGGAGAAACGGGTGAGGGGGGTCAAAAGACACAAACTTCCAGTTATGAAATAAATCATGGGATATAATGCACAGCATGATGACTATAGTTAATAATACTCTTTTGCATATTTGAAATTTGCTGAGATAAACCTTAACAGTTCTCATCACAAGAAAAAAATTCTGTAACTATATATGCTGATGGCTGTTAACTAGAATTACTGTGGTTATCATTTTGAAATATATACAAATATAGAATCATTATGCTGTATCCTTGAAACTAACATAATGTTGATTTCAGTTATACCTTAAAAACCCTCTGTATGATGATTACAGTTAACGATAATGTACCGTATACTTGAAAGTTGCAAAAGAGTAGATCATAAATGTTCTCACAATAAAAGCTAAAAATGTATTAATTATCTATCCATCTCCCTGAAACTTTTTGTAATAGTACAAGTAGTTCTGTATTTCCCAAGATACAATTATATTATCTACAAACAACGACACTATCATTTCTGATTATTGTACTGATAACATTTTCCCCTTTTATAAATACATTAACTAGTTAGAAATACTATGTTATCTTAGTGTCTGGCTTCCCTGGTGGCTCAGTCGGTATAGAATCTGCCTGTAATGCAGGAGACCCAGGTTTGATCTCTGGGTCAAGAAGATCCCCTGGAAAAGGAAATGGCAGTCCACTCCAGTATTCTTGCCTGGAAAATCCCATGGACAGAGAAGCTTGGTGAGATATAGTCTATGGGGTCACGAGAGTCAGACATGACCTAGTGACTAAACCACCTCCTGGTGTCATCCTGGCCTTGATTCAGACTTTTATAGGCATGCTTTAGAATTTTTCATCAAGAATGACATGCTTGGACATTTAATTAGCTTCCCCTTCCAACTCTGCCTGCAAGGTCAGGTGATCTTCTCACTGGACTTGTCCATGGGTGTTCCTCAGAAGCACAGGCCTTAACCATCTTTCTTTGACTTGTTTACTTTATCAGAAACAAGGCCTACTGACCCCCTTGGATTCTCCTTTTCTGAGAGGAAAAGGTGCCTTTTTCCTTCTGAAGATGCAACTTAGTCACATGCCTGGGGAGTGCTGCTTCCTCACCCTTGTCTTCCGCAATGCAGCAGCACACAGGGAATTTCGGGATCCTCCAGCCACTATCACCGCTAGTTTGGGGTCAGGCAACTGGAGCAACTGCTAAAAGTGGCCAATCACGAAACCTGAGAGTGTGGGGGCGGGAGCAGTCTATGTGTCCAATGTTGATTGCTGAGAAGGAGGAGCTGGGAGGCCCCTGCAGGTCCAGCGCCCTCCACCCGGTTTCCCACAGGGGACTCGAGGCATGGCTTCTCCTTGCAGCCTCTCTAGAGAAGTCTGTGTGTTAGCGCATCTACCACATGACTTATTAGTTTCCTTGTCTTATGAGGCTGTGCTGTAATGTTTCATTATAAATGGCTTCTCATACTTCCTTGCTGCACTTCTCTTTTTCTCATCCTTAAGGATTTCCCAGATAACAGATTATTGCTTCACTCTATGTCTCAGTCTTTACTTTCTCAGGAACCTAGGATAAAACACTTAAATGAATGAATATTTCCTCCTAAATCACACTTAAAGATGTAAAGGTTTGCCTATTATTGTCTCACATTCTCTCTTCTACACAAGGAGACAAGATTTAGTAATTTCAGAAGTCAAAACATTTTTCTTTTTAACAGGTCAATAAGTAGCAAAATAGTCTCTTCTATCAGCGAGGGTTCTGTTGAAGAAGCCAAAGTACTGGGAAAAATACTGAATAAAGGATCATTATAGGGATTTCATTTTAAGAAATTGCAAGGACTGGTAAAAATAGCCTTTATGTGGCTGTTTCTTCTGTCTGGTCCTGAGCAGAGGACACATGGCAGGATACTGGGAAGAAACAAGGGAAGTGGAGCAGCAACAACCAGCAACCAGGAGGAACAAGCTGGATGAAACGTGCGTCCACCACCAGCAGAACTGTGGCTGGCCTCTGTTCACCTCAGAGTCTCCAACCCCATTTCCACGGAAACAGCTGGAGAAGCTATTGTTTTGCTGAGGAGCCACACTGGTAGCTGACCCAAAACTCTGAGAAGCTGAAAGAATGACTTGGCTGTAGCTGAAGGAGCTCTGAGCTCTGCTGCTGTCCACGCTGACAAAGTGAGGCACTAGACCAGAGAAAACTGACGTGGGCTCCAAACAAGGCCCGAAGTACTGGGACCTTCAGACAGTAAACATGCTGTCCCTTCCTTCTGCCCTCTAGATCTCATACAGATGTCTGCTGTGACCCTCTAAGTGGGAATAATCCAGGAATTGAATGCTGATAAATGCAGTTTAACTTAGCCAAGTTCACACATTTCTATGTTACCTCAAAATTCTCCAAGCCAGGCTTCAGCAATATGTGAACCGTGAACTTCCAGATGTTCAAGCTGGTTTTAGAAAAGGCAGAGGAACCAGAGATCAAATTGCCAATATCCGCTGGATCATCAAAAAAGCATGAGAGTTCCAGAAAAACATCTATTTCTGCTTTATTGACTATGCCAAAGCCTTTGACTGTGTGGATCACAATAAACTGTGGAAAATTCTGAAAGAGATGGGAATACCAGACCACCTGACCTGACTCTTGAGAAACCTGTATGCAGGTCAGGGAGCAACAGTTAGAACTGGACATGGAACAACAGACTGGTTCCAAATAGGAAAAGGAGTACATCAAGGCTGTATATTGTCATTCTGCTTATTTAACTTATATGCAGAGTACATCATGAGAAACGCTGGGCTGGAAGAAGCACAAGCTGGAATCAACATTGCTGGGAGAAATATCAATAACCTCAGATAGGCAGATGACACCACCCTTATGGCAGAGAGTGAAGAGGAACTAAAAAGCCTCTTGATGAAAGTGCAAGAGGAGAGTGAAAAAGTTGGCTTAAAGCTCAACATTCAGAAAACTAAGATCATGGCATCTGGTCCCATCACCTCATGGGAAATAGATGGGGAGACAGTGGAAACAGTGTCAGACTTTATTTTTTGGGCTCCAAAATCATTGTAGATGGTGATTGCAACCATGAAATTAAAAGACGCTTACTCTTTTGGAAGGATAGTTATGACCAACCTGGACAGCATATTAAAAAGCAGAGTCATTACTTTGCCAAGAAAGGTCTGTCTGGTCAAGGCTATGGTTTTTCCAGTGGTCATGTATGGATGTGAGATTTGGACTGTGAAGAAAGCTGAGCACTGAAAAATGGATGCTTTTGAACTGTGGTGTTGGAGAAGGCTCTTGAGAGTCCCTTGGACTGCACGGAGAGCCAACCAGTCCATCCTAAAGGAGATCAGTGCTGGGTGTACATTGGAAGGACTGATGCTGAAGCTGAAACTCCAATACTTTGGCCACCTCATGCGAAGAGTTGACTCATTGGAAAAGACCCTGATGCTGGGAGGGATTGGGGGCAGGAGGAGAAGGGGATGACAGAGGATGAGATGACTGGATGGCATCACCGACTCGATGGGCATGAGTTTGAGTAAACTCCGGGAGCTGGTGATGGACAGGGAGGCCTGGCGTGCTGCAATTCATGGGGTCGCAAAGAGTCAGACAGGGCTGAGTTACTGAACTGATGTTATCTCATGTATAAGTGAAACATGCTAACTCTCTCCCCACAAAGGATACAATGTTCCACTATCTTTGGTTAAAGTTTATTCTTTAGCTGAACTCACTTTGATATTCTCTAACTTAATATGGAGGTGAGAAGTGGCCTGTTTTTTCCTGTACCAGTAACCAAAGGCTCCCAGTCTGCGATTGCAGCCATTGCCAAGGGCGAGCTGGGGAGCCCTGAAGGAACTCTGGAAGGAAGGAATACCTGCCATCTAGCAGCCATCAGACTGCAGCCACTCCCTAAGGTGAACCCCAAGGAAACTCAGGATACTGGCCCCAGATGGCTGAGGTGCATATCAAAGGAATGATTTCAGTGAGCCCAAACCCTTGCATCTTCCCAAACACAGAAAAGCACTGAATTTCTTAACTTGGGCTATTTAGTTTTCTTTAATTAACAGTAATCTTTTTATGTTTCGACTATCTGCCCTTTGCTGCAAAAGTCCTATAGATCCTAGTTCCCCTCTCTTCTCCGTGGAGCAGTTCTATCAGGGTTACTTGAGATGCTGCCTCATGGGCTTGATGTTCTAAAAATTCTTACTAAATAAAACTTAACTCCCAACATTTAGATTGTGATTTTTTTTTTTTTCAGTTGACAGAGGTATAAACTTAACTACCATTAACATATGATAGATGATAGGAGGGTCATCTCCTTGGTCAGACATGAGGCCATGAAAATGTCTATGATGGTGGATGAGGCAAATGTGTTATCACAGTTTCAGTAAGAACCAAGCATTGCTCCTTTCACGATGGAAGCAATCCGATTTAATCAACCTGTTACCAAATAGCTGGCTTTTTTTTTCAGAATGGAACCACATCAGGATTTCAGGGTTGGTCTGTGCTTTTGGAAGCTTAAATACTCGGCAGTTGGCTGTAGCCAGACGAATCTTAGGAAAAATCACATTGCTTCACCCATGTATCATCTCTACCTGCTGCCATGGCCACTTTCTTCATGAGGCCACTGAAGAATTAAGTGGTTGGAAATAGATGCTGACTGATATTCTCAGACTGGGTAATCTTCTATCAGATTGTTAAAATCTTCCTCTAATGAGGTCATAATTTGGTGAGCACTCACAAGCGATACAAATATCTTCACACTACGTGCCTATACAGAGAGATTTTTCCAAAAGTTTTTATCCTATCTCTATTTATTTACCCTGCTAGTTACAGCTCATGTATTGACATAGACCTCCATATCTGGCTATCCCCTTTTCCAGGAAAAATGAACTCCTAGGTACACAGCTTGAAGTGGGCCTCCTGAAAGGACTTCCCTTCATCCTTCCTTTCATTGATGTTGGTCAGAGCAAACTGGGGGTGGGGTTATAATGCTACAGCTATGCACTTCTAGGGGATGCCTGCATATTATGCAGAACAACATGCATACCAAGGATGAGCTTTTTGTTCCCCTTTTTGAACATCTTTTTATATGTTTATTAGCAATTTAGTTTTTCTCTTCTTTCATTGGCCATGCATATTCATTGTCCACTTTTCAAATGGCAATCTCCAAATAGTGATTACCATGTTCATCCTGATCTTCCTTTTTCTTGCTAGGATTTTTTAATGTTGATAATGTTTGTTAGCGTGTTTATGAATGAAAGCTTAGCATAAATTTCCTTTGCATTTAAGTACGTTTTCTTCTTCAATGTCATTAATTTGCAGGGGCAGGGGGGTTAGGCGGGTAGAAGAGGGTATGTTGCTTGTTCTGTACTGACAGGCACTATTTCCTGAGAATGTGTCTGCAGCAGGCAGGTGGTGTCCTAAACTGCACAAGTAAATGAGACTTTATCCCAGATGTGAGCAATTTTAGAATATTCGACATCTGAGTGGATCTGACTTTTTTTCTTTTTTCTTCAGTGTGTCATTGGAGGTCTTAGCTATTTTTTTTAAAATTATTGCTGTTGCCTATACCAGTTGTGAGTCTCTCCCCATAAAAAATACCCACTGTCTTGACAGACCACCTCTTAGGTTTTATCTTCTGCCTAAACTCTACCATTGCTGCCAGTTGTGATCATAACATATACATATGGAAGGCAGAAAGGGGAAAGGGGGCTCTACTGACTTAGCTGTGCTGAAATGAGTTCTTCAATGACTGCTCCTGCTATGTGAACTGGCCGACTTTGAGTAGGGAGTTTTCTGTCACTCTAATTGGAAG
Organism: Cervus canadensis; assembly: GCF_019320065.1. NCBI lineage: Eukaryota > Metazoa > Chordata > Mammalia > Artiodactyla > Cervidae > Cervus > Cervus canadensis. Next base: position 22,848,182 of record NC_057389.1, on the reverse strand, counting down.
GACTCACATCTTGATTCTGGACAAATATCATATATATGAAGCTTGATGCAGTTTATAGGGATCAACAGTTTTATTTAAATAAAGACAGTATTAAAGCAAACCCCAGAGAAAAATTATCTTGACCAATTATATTTCTATAAGGCTACAGAGGACATAAATATTTTATATAAACATAACACCAGATTTGCCACTTATTCTTGGTGTACTTTTGGGCAAATTATGTAACCTTTATGTGCCTCAGGTCTGCTTTTTATAATGTTCCCAGTGCTGTGAAATTTAACTAGTTGACATATGTAAAAAGTAATTAGAATCACACCTAGCAGAAATGTGCTCTAAATTACCTTCTATTATTCTTCATATCTCACCATTTTAGGCTAAACAAATAGCTTTGCATGTGTCACTGTTTATACAGATGCAACACTGACATTTTTTTAAAATGTCATGTTAAAATTTTGAAACAATCTCAAACTTACACAAAAGTTTCAAATGCAATAATAAAAAAAAAAAATAATGTTGCCCCTGAATCATTTGAGAATCATTTACCAGCTTGGGACTCCAAATACTTTAGTGTATGTTTTCTGCAAACAAATACATTCTCCAGTATAACCACAACACTACCATCAGTATTAAGACATTAACACTGATACTTATTATAATGTAAAGCTCAGACTCCAATTAAGTTTCACGTGTTGCATTTAGCTATCTTGCCTTCTTCTGTCTAGACCTCTTTCTTAGTCTTTCCTTGGCTTTTGTGACCTTAACACTTAAGGAGATTATAGAAGCATTACCTTGCAGAATGTCACTCAGTTTGGTTTTGTCTGACAATCCCTCATGATTTGATTCAGTTTATACATCTTTGGCAAAGTATCACAAAAGTGATGCTGGGTTCTCATCATTGCTTCCTATAAGGTGGTGCACAGACTTCAATTTATCTTGGTATTATAATGTTTCCTTTCATTCCTTAAGATGGTATTTGGATCTCCATTTTCAAGTTACTCTCTAAAACTCTATAATTAATAAGTACTTGGGGGGACAATTTTTGGAGCTGGATACTTTACAAAAGCTTTCAAGTTATTCATTCATCAGAATGGACTATGGTTTCCTATTTTATTCAATAAGCTACAGTCTATTAGTGTCATATTTATTTGGTGCTATATTATCCAAAATTTGGCACTGGGAGCTCCTTGAAGCTGACTCCTGTTCTCTTTTTGATATGACCCCTCTATTCCTTGAACACTTCTCTCTTTCCCAGGACAACAGAATGTTTCAGACCACATCTGTATTTTCCTGTCCCAGCCCTGGAAATAGACATTTCTTTAGGAGCCCAGATTCTTCCCATAAGTGGATAATGATGTTCAAAACCAAGATCTGAAGCTACCTATGCTCACTGCTTTGCTTTATTTTCAAACTAGTTTCAGGCCTTCTTAGGGGAGAGAGCTAAGGATATGTGTAAATAATATCACATAAAAAGACATATATATTTATTTCTATCTCTATGTTTATGTTTGAAAACCAGTAGTTCACTGATATCTGATTCCATACCAACAGCACAGAGTTAAATACAATTGTGTCCTTTTTTATATTTGTGATTCCTTTTTTTCTGACAGTAAGAAATGTGGTTATTTGTATTCACTTCATCACACCCTTGTATGTAACCTGTGTCCCATGCATAGGCCCACCTCATCCCACTGGCTCTGACATCCTGCTTGGATGCCCTCCTTACCCAACTCTGGTTTCAATCTCCTGAGCTGCTCTGCACTACTATATATAGGAACTCTCCTCACTCCACCTGGGCCCCGAAACTCACTCTGGACCAATTTCCTACCCCACGCAGATTCCCTCTTCATCTCATTTGGACTTTGATTCTCCCCATTGGGCCTTCGCCTCTCACTCTCACCACATATAGACCACCTAATGGCTCTAGTACTGAATTGTCCTGCAAGGGAAAAGGTAAGAGATGGGGAGGTTCTGAGAGGCCAGAAGAAACATATGTGGGGGAGCTGTAGTAAACAGAATGATTATGGATGAAATCATTCACTTCTTACAGCTTGTGGTCACGTATCCACTCCTATATGGTCACTGTCCTCAACATTCAGGGCCTGCACCCGGTTAGAAACATCCATGAGCCAGCTAAGTCTGGGCTCTAGTTTTATTTCTCTTTTCTCTGATAGCCAGAGATTTCTGATGTTTTCATTTATTAACTTTATCATGCACTTGAAATTTCTACTTATTATGTGTCCAGTCTATCTATGAGTTGGTAATGAAAAAATTTTATTTGTATAAGTTTAGCCCACCATGTTGCCAAACTTCCTTTGCATACAACTTTTAAACATTTTTTTTTCTGTCAGATTTATGTGATCACTTTCTAAAATACATGCAAAGGACAGAAACAGAAGATGACAGATGTCTCTATTTAGTATTTATCAAAAATGTTTCTAGCAGTTACTATATTTAGGACAGTTATCATAAAAGTAATTTAGCTTAAAGTGTTCTCTGTTAAATGGAATGACCCAGTGTACTATGTTAATGGTATATGTCTCATTATAGTTTACGAATCTATATTGAATAATATTGTGAAACATTAAAATAGCAGGAGGGTGCCCACCTCCATGTCCAGGCTCTTATCCAAGCAAAGCAGTCATGGGCAAGAAGAACCAGAGAGCAGAGAGAAGTATGGCATTGTTGTTACTTGCATTTCAACATCTGTGGTGTAAATTTAAGGAAGAAAAACATGCAGTTATTCTCTGTGATAGCTGCTTACATGTCTCCTGACAGAATGGGGATAAGTCACTATACGACTGAATTTCTGAAAGCTTACTGAGTCAGGAATGGCAGTCCATTCTCTGCCTGAGCAAGGCCACCCAACACTAGGTAAGTCATGTGGTGGTCAAGTCAGACCTTGCAGGCCCTCCAGGCTCCATTCACATGAACGTTGTATACTGTCTGTGCCAAGGTCTGCAAAGGTCCTTCCTGTGTCATGAGGACTTAATCAGCTCCTCTTCTGATGGTCCAGGACCATTTAAGGACCTGCCTTCAGATGCTTCTCAGATCAGAGGAGTGGAGGCCAGCTCCCAGGGATGTCTGTTTAGGTTGAATACCACACAAGGAGCCATGTCTACGGGTGCCCTGGATACCTGCTACATGACTCTATTAGTTAGAAAATATTTGCACTTATCTTATGACTTTTGTTGTCTTCACATATAAGCTATTTGTATATTATGTAAGTTTGTAAATTTATATATCTCCACATATAGACTAATTTGTAAGTTTGACAATCTTACAGTAGATGGCAGTAGAGTGTATTATTCTAACAAATTCAGCATATTAGGATAATTTTATGACAAATGAAAATAAAATATCTTTTTCTAATGGGATTGATATTTCTATTTTTTTCTGGAGGAACATACTCAGTAACTGAAATAACTTTCTGATATAACAACACTTTGATGAAGAGCTTCTGCTCCTTTTCCCACTGATATTCAGATTGGTATCTTAAAACAAACATAGAAGAAACATTTTTTGCATAAATGTAGTGGTTAATTTGACATTTTGTATTTCAATTTATATTATCTGCCAGTTGTTGACTGTTAAGTCCCCATTTAAAATTCTTAAATACCTCCATTATGGCATGAATTACTATGTAATCTATATACATTTATCATTAATAATCCAAAAAGTAGGTATCAGATAGATATAAATTAAGGATTGCAAAATACTTAGATAATTATATTATAGAAATTGTTTAGTTTTAATACGGGAGTTTCATCAGCATAGAAATTAACTTGGTTAAAACACAGCAGCTTAATTAGGTCCCATTTGCTTATTTTTGTTTTTATTTCCATTACTCTAGGAGATGGATCCAACAAGACGTTGCAGTTTAAGTCAGAGAGTGTTCTGCCTATGTTTTCCTCTAGTTTTATCATATCCAATCTTACATTTGGGTCTGTGACAAAAGCTTTTGCACAGCAAAGGAAATGATAAACAAAATGAAAAGACAACCTACAAATGGGAGAAAATATTTGCAAATGATGTGACCTTCAAGGGATTAATTTCCAAAATATACAAACAGCTCACACAACTCAATATTAAAAAAAAAAAAACTCAGTCCAAAAATGGGCAAAATATCTAAATAGACATATCTCCAAAGACATACAGATGGCCAAAGGCATGGGAAAAAATCCTCAACACCGCTAATTATGACAAATGTAAGTTGAAACTATAATAACATGTCACCTCACTCTGATCAGATGGTCATCATCAAAATGTCTACAAATAATAAATGCTGGAAAGGGTATAGGTAAAAAAGGAACTCTTCTACACTGTGGGTGAGAATGTAAACTGGAACAGCCACTATGGAGAACAGCATGGAGGTTCCTTAAAAAATTAAAAATAGAGCTGCCATATGATCCTGTAATCCCACGCCTAGCCATTTATCCAGTGAAAACAGGAAAACATATATATAATTTCAAAAATATACATGCACGCCATGTTTGTTGCAGCACTATTTACCATAGCCAAGATATGGAAGCAACCTGTGTCCATCAACAGATGAATGGATAAAGAAGATGTGATACACACACAACAGAATATTACTTGGTCATAAAAAAGAATGGAATAATTGTATTTGCAGCAACCTGAATAGACCTAGAGTTTATCACAGTAAGTGAAGTAAGCCAGACAGAAAGCCAAATATCATATCACTTATATGTGGAATCTTTTAAAAAAAAAACATACAAATGAAATTGCTTTCAAAATGGAAAGAGAATCACAGACACAGAAAACAAACTTAGGGCTACCAAAGGGGAAAGGGGAGAAGGAATAAATCTGGTTGCAATTAACATAAATACACCACTATATATAAAATAGATGGCTTTCCTGGTGGCTCAGACAGTAAAGAATCTGCCTGCAATGTGGGAGACCTGGGTTTAATCCCTGGGTCAGGAAGATCCCCTGCAGAAGGAAATGGCAACCCACTCCAGTATTCTTGCCTAGGAAATCCTATGGACAGAGGAACCTGACAGGCTACAGCCAATGGGATTGCAAAGAGTCAGATACAACTGAGAAACTAACATTTTTTCTTTCATATAAAATAGATAACCAACAAGGACTTGAGAGGAAACTTTACCTAGAGATGACTCTACACATGAATATCACCAGCTGGTCAGTACCAAAATCAGACTGACAATATTCTTTGCAGTCAAAGATGGAGAAGCTCTATACAATCAGCAAAAACAAGGCCTGGAGCTGTCTGTGGCTCAGATCATCAGCCCCTTACTGCAAAACTCAGGCTCAAACTGAAGAGAGTAGGGAAAAACCACTGGGCCATTTAGGTATGACTTAAATAAAATTCCTTATGATTAAACAGTAGAGGTGACAAATAGGTTCAAAAGATTAGATCTGACAGAGTGCCTGAAAACTATTGATGGAGATTCGTAATATTGTATAGGAGGCAGTGATCAAAACCATTCACAAGATAAAGAAATGCAAGAAGGCAAAGTGGTTGTCTGAGGAAGCCTAACAAATAGCTGAGAAAAGAAGAGAAGCAAAAGGCAAAGGAGAAAGGGAAGGATATACCAAGTGAATTCAGAGTTCCAAAGAAGAGCAAGGAGAGATAAGAAGACCTACTTAAATCAACAATGCAGAGAAATAAAGGAAAACAATAGAATGGGAAAGACTATAGAGATCTCGTCAAGAAAATCAGAGATACTAGGCGAACATTTCATGCAAAGATAGGCACAATAAATAACAGAAACTGTAAGGACCTAAGAAAAGCCAAAGAGATTAAGAAAAGGTGGCAAGAATACACAGACACACCATGCAAAAAAGCTCTTAAGGACCCAGATAATCACGATGGTGTGGTCACTCACCTAGAGCCAGACATCCTGGAGTGTGAAGTCAAGTGGGCTTTAGGAAGCATTACTATGCACAAATCTAGTGGAGGTGATGGAATTCCAGCTGAACTATTTCAAGTCCTAAAAGACGATGCTGTGAAAGTGCTGCACTTGTTATGCCAGCAAATTTGGAAAACTCAGCAGTGGCCACAGGACTGGAAAAGGTCAGTTTTCATTCCAATCCCAAAGAAAGGCAATGCCAAAGAATGTTCAAATTACCATACAATTGCAATCATTTCACATGCTAGCAAGATTATGCTCAAAATCCTTCAAGCTACGCTATAGCAGTATGTGAACCGAGAACTCCCAGATGTACAAGCTGGATTTAGAAAAGGCAAAGGAACCAGAGATCAAATTGCTAACATACACTGGATCATACAAAAAGCAAACGAATTTCAAAAAACATCTACTTCTGCTCCCTTGACTACATCAAATCCTTTGATTGTGTGGGTCACAACAAGCTGTGGAATATTCTTAATGAGATGGGAATATCAGACCACCTTACATTCCTTCTGAGAAACCTGTATGCAGGACCAGAAGCAACAATTAGAACTGGACATGAAACAATGGACTGGCTCAAAATTGAGGAAGGAGTACATCAAGGCTGTATACTGTCACCCTGCTTGTTTAACTTACATGCACGGTACATCATCATTCGAAATGCCAGGCTACATGATTCACAGGCTGGAATCAAGATTGCTGGGAGAAATAACCTCAGATATGCAGAGGATACTACTTTAAGGGCAGAAAGTGGAGGAACTAAAGAGCTTCTTGATGAAGGTAAAAAGTAGAAAAGTGGAAAACCTGGCTTAAAACTCAACATTCAAAAATGAAGATCATGGCATCTGGTCCTATCACTTCATGGCAAATAGATGGGAAAATATGCAAACAGTGTCACATTTCATTTTCTTGAACTCCAAAATCAATGTGGATGTTGATGATAGCCACGAAGTTAAAAAATGCTTGTTTCTTGGAAGAATAGCTATGGCAAACATAGGCAACATATTAAAAATCATAGATATCACTTTCCCAACAAAGGTCCATTTAGTCAAAGCTATGGTTTTTCCAGTAGTCATGTATGGATGTGAGAGTTGGACCATAAAGAATGCTGAGCACTGAAGAATTGATGCTTTTGAACTGTGGTGTTGGAGAAGACTCTTGAGAGTCCCTTGGGCAACAAGGAGATCAAACCAGTCAACCCAAAAGGAAATCAATCCTAAATATTCATTGGAAGGACTGATATTGAAGCTCCAGTAATTGGCTACCTGATGCAAAGAGCTCACTCATTGGAAAAAACTCTGATGATGGAAAAGATTGGGGGCAAGAGGATAAGTGGATGACAGAGGATGAAACAACTGGATGGCATCAGTGACTCAATGGATATGAGATTGAGCAAACTCAGGGAGATAAGGACAGGACAGGTAAGGCGTGCTGCAGTTCATGGGGTCATAAAAAGTCAGACAGGACTTAGCGACTAAACAACAATAAAGTATGGCAAAAAACCTTTAAAAGAATATATATATATATACACACACACACATATATATAACTGAATCATTTATATAAAGAATATATATATATATATATGAATCACTGTGCTGTATGCCTGAAACTAACACAACCTTGTAAATCAACTATACTTTGGTTTAAAAACTTGTATGTAGTTTGGTGTTTTTCTATGTTCATGAAATTAAAAAATTCAGCAGCTTAATATATTTTATTTTTAAAAGCTACAAGTTCAAAGATAAAACACTAATTTTTATTCTAAGAATATTATGGCCTTTCTGTGTGGTCCACAGATGAACAAGATTGGCACCGTATGAAATTAGAAATGCAGAATCTCAGGCCCTGAAACAATGAACTACATTTTAGCAAGAGCCCATGTGGCTTACATACATATTAAGGTTTCAGAAGCACAGTTCTAGATGACACAGATAATTTGAAGAATTACACAAAAATGATATAATACAGCTATGTAAAAATTTACATCCAACACTTAACAGTGAACATAGTAAAGGAATGTGGTATTGATGGAACATGAACATATGAGGAATTTTAAAACCTACAGTTGTTTTCTAAAATGTGGTATGATTCCTCTTGAAATACTGCAGCAGTAATCATTTAGAAGACAAGACTTCTAAACACTTTCAGTTTTCAGTATCTATTTGATTACACAATCATTTCTCATTGCATAATGTTACATCTCAAAAGTACAAATTATTAAAGCCATTAATATCTAAGACAATGTTTCTGTGTAGTTACATTTTCTATAAAAATGAAGATACTGGGACAAATAAGCATCAAAACTGCCACAAAGAATATCACTACCATGAAAGCAAGAGAAATGACTATTTTACAACAAATTATCTCTTAATGACATGGCTCTTAATTTTTAATTTTATTTTACCTTAGATTTAATTATTTGATTTGTGTAATTTGTATGAAATATGTTTGCTGTCAACATTGCAAGCTAAACAGTATACTCCTCTAAACCTTCTTTACTGAGGAAAGAATACTTTTTTCCCTCACATTCACATGGAGATTCCCTAAGTGTTAGCAGTAGATAGAGAGAACCAGTTGATCGTAGTTGGGAAAAGCAAACTCCTTGACATGGCCAGGGTCAGAGCAGAGGAACTAAGCCTGTCATCTCTCTCTGGCTGAGAAGATTGCAGCCCCAACCTCTTTCAATAGCATTAGTGTAGTTCATTCATTTACCCTATGATTACTGTTTTCTTGATCTGGGATTGTTAATATGTTTCTAAGACAGTCACTTTTCTTTTTGTTGTTTTTCCTGTGATTGTTCTCCCTTATAAAAACCAGTTTTTTTTCCTGAAATCAATTGCATAAAACAACATTCTTTCTATCTAATTTCTAACACCACTTTAATCTCTTTAATACTGAGTGTGTGTTTTGCTTTTTACTTTTATTTTAGGAACTTGGTTCCTAAAGGTACAAGGTCATTTTTATTTCAGGTGCTTTTGAAAATCATGCTGGGCATTTTAATGTCAGCCTATGCATTTTTTTTTTTAAAGTATGCCTATAGCCTTTCTTAGGCTCACTAAGAAAAATGAATAAAATGAGAAAGGGCTTTAAAAAAAATCTTCCTAAGCAGAGTGCAGATTTATCACATGGGGAACCTGCTTCGCAGGAATGCAGCGATACACGTCCACTGGTCAGTCTCACTCATATGAGGCAAACTCCATTACTTGCTGTGAGCAAGAAAAAGGTTACCTGACCCAACTGGAGAGTATTAGCTTTTTTGTTCAGCTATGAAAAAATTGCTTTGCCACTTAGGTCAGCATCATGATGTAAATCTTAATGAAAGTTTCTGAGATGTGAGAGTAAATCAAGCTGTTTGGCCACCTTGATGCTCTCTTAATCTGCCTTTTTTTTTTTTTTTTTGCTTTATTTCCTTCTGTCGGAGCACAGATCGCAATGCAGACCCATCTGCAGAGTAATCGTCACTCCACCCAGCCATCTTGGCCCTTTTGGGACCCAAGGCTGAGGATACTGGAGATTCATGCATTAGTTCTCTTTCTTTGTGGAATAAAAGGGGAAAAAAAAAAACTTCATTTCTTTTGTTTCACCTGAGATTTTTAAAAAGCTTCCTTTTATTTGGGATCCTATGTCTCTTGCACAATGAAAATTTGAATGAGACTGCTATTATGAAAGAAAAGTTACCTGGATTATTTTAATGGATGAGTAGGGAGCACAAAGATCCTAAACAAACTAGATTGTTTTCCTGATTCCTACAATCTTTATAGGAATAGCTACTGAATTAGACTCTGCTTTTTATCATAATTACTTTAAAACACAGTAAGGTGTTTAAATAATCTAGGTGAAATTAAATAATCTAGGTGAAAACAAGCATATTGTATGGAGAAAATACAATATGCTTGTTTGGAATGATTTATTCATTCATTCAATCAGCCATATCAACCACTACTTACTGAATGTCTATTCAATTAGTATAAACATGTCAAGTCCTTTTCCTGGTACTGAGGACACTGATGAATAAGATATACAAGGACTTACTCTCATGTAAATCATGTAACAGGAGTGGAAGAAAGAAAATAAATAAGATCATTTTTGTGGTAAACAGCTCTAAGCACCATGAAAACAATGAAACAGGGTTCTATGAAGGGATAACTTGGGGGCGGGAGTCAAAAACTTCATTGGATCGTCAGAGAAAGCCTCACTGAGGATATGACGGTCTTGGTTGAAGCATGAGTGACATAAGATAGCCAGCGTTAGGACAGTCTTTGGGTAGAGAATTTCAGTCAGAGGCTGTAAGAAGTACAAAGGCTTTAAGGTAAGAATAAACTTGGAGGAAGATGAATAGATTTGGAGTCCAATAGATAAGAGGGAAATTTCTGAATTATTAAGGGCCTTGCAGGCTCCATGAGAAGAAATTTGATGTTTTCCAAGAGCAATGGGATGCCAAAGCACAGGTTTAAGTAGGGTTGTGACATGGTCTACTTCACATTTTAAGAAGACCACTCTGGATATGTTCTAGGAGTAAAAGAGCATGAAACTGCAAATCACGAAGTCAGTGGGGTTACCCAGAACAGTGATGATAATGGCTCTATCTAATAGTGGAGATGAAGGAGGTGGACTCTTTGTGGATACATTATTTTTTAATTAATTTTTTAATTGAAGGATAATGGCTTTACAGAATTTTTTTGTCTTCTGTAAAAACCTCAACATGAATCAGCCATAGGTATAGGTATACCCCCTCCCTTTTGAACCTCTCTCATATCTCCCTTCCATCCCATCCCTCTAGGTTGATAAAGGGCCCCTGTTTGAGTTTCCTGAGCCAGACAGCATATTCCCATTGGCTGTCTATGCCAACAGGACACGCTGATAGACTGGATGTGAGGGATGAAGAAAAAGAAAAAATTGTTGACTTGAGCAATTGCATGGATCTGACCTCATGCATTGATCTAGGAGAGACTGCAAGGGAAGAGTTTTCTGGAGAAAATTCTAGGATTTGATTAAGTGTGAGAGGTCAATTATATATCAAGTAAAGAAATCAAGCAGGCAAATGGATATACAAGTTAGGAGATTGAGGGCAGTTAAGGCTGGAGATAAATAATTTGGAATCATCTGCATACTGCTTATGTCCTTTAATTGTGAAGTTTATTGGCATCCAATAAACTGGAAAATATACTGATTATTAAGAGCCCAGAAGCACATAAAGGGAAGACAGAAATGCAAAAAGGCAAGTGAATAAAGTCAAGTAGAATTTAAAATGATAATAGGAGAAAATGATAGATATAAATCACACAAAAGTGATCCAAAAAATGCATAATTGGAGTCCTAGAAAAAAAAACTAAACAATGAGACAATACTACTTAAGACTATAACTAAATACTTGCTTGAAGTAAACAAAATCACTTAAAATTTCAAACTGAAGGGGAAAACTTTTAGCAGATAAAACCTGTCCCAGAATATTCCACACAGGCACATCAGTAGAATTATTGGACTTTAAAATAGATTGTCTTAAAAAAACCTTACATTTATCCAAGGAAACAATGTTCAAAGCCCATGATTTTGTTTTCAATCAAGATTATTTCAAGTATAAAGGCTATGGCAAAACAGTTTTGAATATGCAAGTGCTTAGGAAATACTGTCCAAATAAACTGCTTTTGAGGAAAGTACCAGAAGGCAAAATTCAAGTAACTGAAAGATAACTGATAAAACTTGGGCACAAGGACCAGCAGTTTTGAAACCTTCAGAAGATTTATAAACACATACTGTTTTGGTGTGTGAACATAGTTAAAACTTATGGTTAAAATTTCCAAGTAGAGGACTTCCCTGGGGGCTCAGTGGTGAAGAAGCCACCTGCCAGTGTAGGAGACACAGGTTCGATCCCTGACACAGGAGGGTCCCACGTGCCGCAGAGCAACTAAGCCCGTGCTCCACAGCTATTGGGCCTGTGTTCTAGAGCCCAGGAGCTGCAACTCCCGAGCCCAAAGGCTGTAGCTACTGAAGCCAGTGCACCCTAGAGTCCATGGTCTACAACAAGAGAAGCCACTGCAATGAGAAGTGCATATACCACAAATAGAGTAACGCCTGCTTGCTGAAACTACAGAAAAGCTCACCTAGCAATGAAGATCCAGCACAGTCAAAAATAAATAAACAAAATTATTAAAAATATATTTCTGAGTAAAAGACTATGACATTAATAGATGATAATTCTAGTTGTATATGTAAGAAGTTCACCACTATTTATAAAAATTATCTACTACCATTTATTAAATTTTTGCCAATATATTTGAGCACTTCTTGGATTTATAGAATATGTTAGATAACTAGAGGTCTTAGAATTTGATATATTAATTATATAAAATTTCAAATGAACTGTTTAACTCTCTGCCTAAGTAGACTGTATGCATAGCAGAACATTAATCCACAGGAGCCATGATACTCAAGATCTCATCTGTGATCTTATACAGACAGTAAAATTTTAGAGTCCACTAAAGATTATGGATCTTCATTTTCACTGTAATTGAGTCATCAGCTGAATAGAATATGACTTTTTATTTCTAACAGAAAATAAGGTAAATATTTTAGAATTCACTAGGAAAGACTGAAAAATATGAAACTTGAAAGCGTTCGATTAGGCAAATTGCTACATTTATAAAACAATAATATATTCTTCTTTACTCCTATTTCTTACTGCATGACAAAATACAATAAACCAAACTTTGAAAAATGATCTAAAATGATACTCAAATAATACTCAAAGCAATAACTATATTTTTTTAATCAATACCAAAATTAAATTTTTTTAAAATATTTTTAACTCAGAAAAAAATCAACTAATTAATGTTTTAGAAACAAATATAATTCTATCAACATGTAACACTTTTGAGCCAATGTCATGTCAAAATGCCCAAAGTGATACCCATATGATCTAGAGTAAGAAGTTCTTTGAAATGTTAACATAATATTGACATCATCATAAAATGTTGGATATATCTATTTCTTCACTTAATGCAACTAAGATTAATAGTTTCACATTTTGTGGAAAGCTTAAAATGACTCAAAAGTCAGTGTCTTGTATTATGAAAGATAAGTATGAAGAAGGATTTGGGGAAGGAGCTTGAGCTAGGAATTATTTGTTACTTAACATGATTGTGAGTGTTTTATTTGATTATTCAGCATTTATTCACACAGACTGTTTCTGCCTGTCCCATACTGGCTAAAGCCATGTGCCTAGCTATTTTATGTCCTTACTGTCTTCCTTTTAGGATACCTCTTACTCTGACCAGTGGGTTTCTTCCTACTTCTGTGGTAAAGAGAAAGAAATTACCGTCTATATTTAGCCTTGCTGTTTCTGTAGACTAGGAATAGATTTTGCCTCCAGCAAATCACATATTATAAAGGATAAAGTTATGAAATTAATATTTTAAAAAGGACAACCAATATAATCTACAGAAAAATGTAAAAGAGGTTTAGAAAGAAGTTGTACTATATTTGCTTTCCGATAGAACAAGCTATAAATGATGCTGAAACTTTAGTCTCTGGTCAGAGATGAACTATAAGCATGAATTCAGAATAAGATATGGAAAGTCTGTCATCTGCTAAGTCACCTCAGGTCATGTCCAATAAAATACTAAAACTTGAAGTTAGGAGTGCACATCAGATCATGTTTGTTTATTTATTTATTTACTGAGTCTGAACAAAATCACACTTCATAGGTACTACCAGGGAACCACCCGCTCCTGGGTGAAGATTGAAGAATGAATGGTTCAGTTCTCCAAAAGCCACTGGGAAATGTCAGCACCATCTAGTTAATGAATTCCTGATTTGTTTGGCATTTGCACTTTCTTAAGAAATTGCTGATGTGTTTAGACTTCCTCTTTTCCTCAGCAGCAGTGAAATTTGTTGATTATGATGGCCTTATATAACATCATCCAGGCAGAAAGCTAAAAGATTACACATTAAAAAGAAACAGGCCTGTTTATTACCAAGCATTGTGCTCTCTCATATGCATATCTCTGTTCCTCAGTCTTTGACCAGGGTGCTTTGTGGGGAATGCTTTGTTAAAAGTATTTCCATGGCAGGCCTCCACTCATGAAAATGTCATTTTCTCTGCCTGGTTGTGATATGAAGTCTTTTTTACCTATTGAAACCTGTTAAATTTCCTTCAAATATTTTTGTTTAACTCTTAGAAAAACAGGTAGTGAAGGACCATTTAGAAACATGTAGATTTAATGAGGAATTGATGTTTATACTTAAAAACATCTTTCAAAGAAACTTGCCTCTGTATAGCTGAATAAAAGCCTGCAATCTTTACAGATTTCATATGGCCAGGTCAAACAATCCCAGACCATCTGTATTCCACTGCATTCTCCCTTAACTTCTTTTAACCATATGTTTGTTTTAGGAGATATTCCACCAGAGGTAAGAAGTCTTCCCACTTAAGACTGGATAAGAATCAGCCTGGTAAGAATCTGTGAAGTTAAAATTATTCTATTAAAATCTTTGTATGGCTCTAAAGGAGAAACAGAAGGGGCTTACTATTTTCTGTCTAAATATTATTGCCTTGACCAGACTAGTACTGCAGGTTGTATCCTGTATTACATAGTTCTTATTACATATCTCATATCTGTATTACATATCTTATTACATATCTCATATCTGTATTACATAGTTACCATGCTTCATATTCTTATTTATTCTAAAGGGACAAAATTCCACCACTAGGCAGAATCCTGCATTTGATGACGTTTCTACTCCCATGGATCTCCTGGTCATGTTTCATTTTGTTTTTATAAGACAGTCTTTTACTCTGGCCCTCACTTGTCCTTGACCCTCATGGCTCCTCTCAGTCCTCTCTTGCTCACGACCTTAGCTCTTAAACTCTTCTCCACCTCTTTTTGTAAAAATATGAATCATATAACCAATTCCCATAACTTATAAGAATAATTCTTCCCTATTCAGAGAACCGTTTTTGACCAGTGAGTTTTCAAGTTAACTCGAACTTTGACAGTTTCTGCCAAAGCTCTAAAAATTTTGGTCTCTTTCTCCAAAACAGCTCTCTCTCCTTTCAAAACTTTCTGATGGCTGGTATTTTTAGCACAAAGGCTGGTATCAGGATTTCTCAGTTTCTGCACTATTAACATTCTGGACTGGATAATCCTTAGCTGTGGGAGTCTGTATAGGATGCCTTATAAGATGCTGAGTGACATCTCTGGCTTCTACCTCCCAGAAGCCAGCAGCACAGCCACTTCCCAACCTTCCAAGGTGGGTCGCCAAAAATGTGTTCGGACATTGGCACGTGCACCCTGTGCCACTGCTCACTGACCCACCCCCGCCCTGAACTGAGAACTACTGGCTTATGCTGACAGCTGCTCTGATTAATTTTCTTCCACTGTCTTTGGTGCTGGGGTTTGGATTTGGATCAGGCTCAGGTCCTCTGCTGCTCCACCTGGGCCACTTTCATCAGGACGCTGCTGGGGATCCTCTGCATCTCCCTCCTTGGAGTCTCAGTGACAGGACAGGTGAGCAAGTCATTTTTTCAGCTCCTAGTATGTAGGCAGTGATTCTCCATCAACATAGGTGAAGATGATGGCCAATCTCCCTTCTTGTATAGCTTCAACTCTTGGTTGGGATCAGATTTGCATAATCTAAATACGGGCTTGCTTGTAAGAGGAGCCTGGCAGGCTACAGTCCATGGGTTCACAAAGAGTTGGACGTGACTGAGCTACACACACACACACAGACATCCACACCCACACACCCACATCCACACCCATACACCCACACACCCACACACACTCCCTTCTAAGGAAAGACAAAAGTCCACTGAAGAATTTAGGACTATGCAACCCTCTGATATCAATCCACTGGTTCATCTCCTTGTGAGACCCAGAAATAAAAAAAAACTTGGTTTAAAAAGCAAAACAGATTGATGATCAAACTGATATAAGGTGTAAAGGTCAAAATTTGACTACAGATTGATATAAATACAGGATAAGGCCTCACAACTGCCTTATATACTCTATTTTTTCATGGTCTTAAATCTGAAGTGGCAGATTTAGTCAGAAAACAGGATGGCAGTCTATCTCTGAATTCCAACAATTTATGGAGTATTTTGAAGATATTTTGACTAAGGAAAAGGAAAATTTGCAGACCAAATTAATAGCCTTTTAGAGTAAAAAAATTAGAAAACCTAAAGACAAGCATACCTCTATGTCTAGTCTACATAAAGATACCTGCTGATATTATAATGACAAACACCACTGGAAGAACAACCATTCTGTGTTGGAGTGATAGGTAATATCTAAAAAAGGAAAAAAAAATCCTGACGGATTAATACCCTTCAGAGTAAGTAGCCACTCTGATCTGCCAACAAATGCCCTTAACAAAAAAGAGAAAGATTTCCTTAAACCAAAAAGATTTCTAAAACCACAGTGTTCATTTCTTGTTGATACTAGGACTATAGGCTTATTAATACTTAACCACTTAAAAAATAATTTCTATGAATAGTAAAAATGTTTCGGTTTTTTGTTATACCAATTATATCTCAATAAAGCTGTTTAAAAAATGTTTCATTGGTAGTACCTCACATACCCTTCAGACTCTGCCTTCCTCTTAGCCAGTGGGAGATCTGTGCTCAGCATTCTTTAGAATGGCCTTGCAATCAGATCACTGTAACCATTTGCATCACTTGAAAATCAGTAATACACATAGACAATCATTTTTCAAAAGTTTACAAAAGCAATTTCTTACTTCTTGTAATTACATAAACCAAATCTGAGAGATGTCCAATTCCTTCATTATACATTCCTAAAAACACATTTTTTATACATAGTCACATTTATACGAAATGTTGAAAAGTTCAGTTCAGTCAGTCGTGTCCAAATCTTTGTGACCCCATGGACTGTAGCATGCCAGGCCTCCCTGTCCATCACCAACTCCCGGAGTTTACTCAAACTCAGGTCCATTGAGTCAGTGATGCCATCCAACCATCTCACCCTCTGTCGTCCCCTTCTCCTCTTGCCTTCAATCTTTCCCAGCATCAGGGTCTTTTCAAATGAGTCAGCTCTTTGCATCAGGTGGCCAAAGTATTGGAGTTTTAGCCTCAACATCAGTCCCTCCAATGAACATTCAGGACTGATTTCCTCTAGGATGGACTGGTTGGATCTCCTTGTAGTCTAAGGGACTCTCAAGAGTCTTCTCCAACACCACAGATCAAAAGCATCAATTCTTCGGCCAGACCATCTGACCTGCCTCTTGAGAAATCTGTATGCAGGGCAGGAAGCAACAGTTAAAACTGGACATGGAACAACAGACTGGTTCCAAATAGGAAAAGGAGTATGTCAAGGCTGTATATGAAATGTTGATAGTCTTCTGTTATGCATGAAAGATTGAAAGTCTTGCAGAATTTATTCTCTCTCTTTGCTGACAATATTATAAAAGGTACACAAAGCCTCTAAATATCGACTAAATATTAATTTTATTAGTCTCAAGTCCATTACCTAAGTAATGACATCACACATCATGGAAAGCCTCTTTCCCTAAAAAATTAAAAGTTATTGGTGACTTTCCCAGTCAATTACCAATGTGGAGGATTTCTTGATCTCTTGGGATAAGCTAGGAACCTTATCTGAACTGGTTGCTCCTGTATTTGAACTGCTGAAAGCTGGCATGCCAGAGCCTTTACCAAACTCACTAGACTGCCTTCTGTAACTTGAAAAAGAATTCCCCAATCACCATTAACATTTCTTTTACTTGTATATGAACTTTGAGGATTCCAACTCAATAGCACAACAGATATTATCCAATTATTCCACTTATGCAGCTATGAACATTTTCTTACTACTGTCTGGTGTCTAGAAGACCTTCCTTGTTAAAAACTAACTGCTTGAATAGTAGTAAATAAATTTTAGGTTTGAGTAATATCCCTATATTTGTCTAGCGAGAGAGACAGGTCTGTCCACTCATTTCACCAGAACAATAATTAAGGGATTCTTAACTCTTTACCTGTCACTCTTCCGTTTTACTGCCTCCACCATAACCAGAACTCAGAATGAATGACATATTAAAACTGAATCTGGCAAAACTATTCAAGAAACTTCAATTGCTATGGCCAAAGTCTTGACTCATAGTTCTTGCAGTCATTAAGTACTCTCCGACAGGAATTCATAGACATATCCAGGTATGAGCTGGTTGCTGAATGCCCTTCAAGGGACTGCCCTTATCCTTTACTCTGTTATTTTTAAGGCTGATATGGCCAAATATCACAGAAAATTAATGCAGTATACAAAAAGATCAAGGTATTTTTCCCAAAGACAAGCCATACAACTCCTGTGACTTTTATCCTGGAGACCTGATTTATTGGAGATGATAACAATATAACACTGCTCTTGAAGCTCTTAGGAGGAAGCTTATCAAGTACTGTTAACCACAAATTCTGCAGTTAAACTCCAGGGAACTGACCCTTGGATTTCTGTCTCTCAATTAAAAACACATCTTGAATCCACCTTCTAAACTTTCACACCAATAGGAAAATGAAAAGTGAGAATGTCTCAGGATTCTCCAGAAACAGACGGCATTTCAAAGGAGATAGGTTGGGTGATACTACATAGCCATTTACTCAAGAAGTGAGTGAAATTTTACTGCAAAGAATAAAGTGAAATTTATCCTTTATAAATAGCCTGGTCTTGATTTTTCTTTTCCGTTTCATACTCTTTCATCTTTCCTATCCTCATTTCTTCTCTACCTTTTAGTTTTTTTTTTTGTTGTTGTTGTTCCTTCTCCTCCTCTATCTTTGCTTTCCCCAACTGTTCCTCCTTTCTTTGTGCCCATTACAGAAAAAGCATCTCTGCTCAGGAGTTATGGTGGCAAATATAACAGTTCTGTGTAGAGAGGCAGTAGTTAGAATATAGAGGCTTTTCTTTTAACCTATGATACTTTAAAAGGACCTTCTGCCCCAACCCTAGCTCCATTTCAAGTCAAATCTGATATTCTTTTTGTACATCGTGTTGTCATATTAGGTATTCACTGGTCTGACTGGACTTTTATTACTTAATATGAGACCAAGTTACTTATGACATTGATTACACATTTATATAAATTGTATCTTCCTGAAGTCAAAATAATGTATTATTCTTGATTTAAAAGTGTGTTTATAGAAAAAAAAAAAAAACAGCTAAACTAGCTATTGGGTGTTATGTGCTCATCATAAATTCAAAGTTTGTTAGTTCTAACTTTTACACATTTACAAAACACATTAAAAAAACGGTAAGAAAAACAGAATTACATTCAAAAAATAAAAATAATTTCTAGAACCTGTGCTTAAAATGTTGAACTGAGCTCACATGTTTTTAGTGACTTTTTCTACTAAAACTTCATTAAAATAACAATAAAGAAATAAAAAGGGCATTATAACTGGTTTATTGAATGGGTTGGAATTGGTCTAGATACAAGAAAGCAAAACAGTTCTAAAATTTTTTTTTAGCCTCCACTTTCAAATGGGCAACATTGAATCTCCCTTTCTTCCCTGGAGACATTCCAGATGTGTCAATATGGAATAAATTTTTTCTGTTATTTTCAAATAATAGAAAAGTCTCCTTAGTTTAACCCCAGCCCAAATTTCTATTTCATATTCATTTCAAGGACTGTATTCCCATCCCTCTCCCATTCCCACTCCCAGCTGAGGTCTAATCCAGGCTTGGAAACTTGCAACAAGGTCAGGAAACATGTTTCATATTTTCCTGATCTCACTCAGAATCACTACTCTGACTTTGGCTCTTCCAAGATTAAAATGGGAAAGAGTGGTGAATGATAAAGGAAAATACAATGTTTGTTTATTGAGCTAATGCTGCTTATGATTCTGGGCTGCTAGGTTAACTTCCTGGCCGCTGTCTGAACGTTGTCTCTCTTTCTCTCTGTCATGAGGTACTTACATATCTTTAGATGTACTTATTCTCCAACTCCACCCTTCTAGAGCTGAGAGTCTCGCCCTCACAAACCTCTGACGTAAAATGTTCACCCTGCCCTCTTAAGACGTCTCCTTGACTCTCTCCCTGGCAGAAGACCCTATCTCTCTTTTGGTGCTGTGACCTTCCACCAGACATGGTCTCTGACAGTGCTGAAAGTGACCTTTCAAGTCATCTCTAGCCAAGTTGTTTTCCTTAGCTCATGGGGAAAAACAATGACAACAACATTGACAAACACATTATTTTTTGCCCCACCCAAATTTGAGTGATCAAGTTGCAATCACTTGTTTTCTTTCACCACTCAGCTGCTTTCCACTTGAGATTAAGTCACTGATTTTATTTATTTATTTATTTTTTAAAGTCACTGATTTTAAAACTCCAGACTTCATGGAAAACACGTCAAGTTTTCCGAGAGTTTTCTCCTAGTGGACTGTTCTGTTTCTGTGATAGAACAGAGTCAACCATAAAGAAAAAAGAATTCAACCAACATTTAGATAATTAATCAGTAATACTGAAAGCTAGACTACAATTACTCTTTGAAATTAAAAAAAAAAAGTTATTTTAAACCTAGAATTGTATCCCAATTATATTACCATCAATAGTGAAGAAAGGATAAATTTCAGACATGCCAGAACTCAGAAAATTTACTTCCTACGTAAAGCTTATTAGTAAGCTACTCAAGGATATATACCAGGAAAATAAGAGAGTAAACTGAAAAAGAGGACATCACAGACTTCAGGAAACAGCAACCTCAACTCAAAAAAGTAGGTAAGGACAAAGTTGCTTGGCAGGTCAGAAATGATTAATCTCTTCTCAGAGAAAGGTCTCAAGATTTAAAAGGGATTTGATATACTGTAGTTGAAAGTTTGAAAAAACTTGATATACCAAATACATAACAATCAATATTTATCGTCCCAGGCTACGAGT
The DNA here is from genome assembly GCF_019320065.1 of Cervus canadensis. NCBI lineage: Eukaryota > Metazoa > Chordata > Mammalia > Artiodactyla > Cervidae > Cervus > Cervus canadensis. The sequence continues at coordinate 22,827,409 of NC_057389.1, read as the reverse complement.
TGCCCTCTCACCAAAAGATAGAAACCACATAATAATAATCAATGGATCTGAAGTTCCTATTTTAGTTTCTGACACTTAGAAAGCATGGCAAACATACTTTTAATAACTCAGTCATTATTATTGTTATTCTGTAAGTAGAAGTCTTTCTACTTGAATAGACTGGTTGAATTCTCCCACTACCCCAGACTTCCACTACTGTTGTATCATCTAGCTTTGCAATATCAAATACTTGTGCTAATTTACAGCTCTTATACAAGCTTATTACGTTAATGCTAAGTTGCTTCAGTCGGGTCCTACTCTTTGTGACCCTATGGACTGCAGCCTGCCAGGCTCCTCTGTTCACGGGGAGTCTCCAGGCAAGAATACCGGAGTGAAGTGCTGTCCCCTTCTCCAGAGGATCTGCCCGACCCTGAGATTGAACCCATGTCTCCTGCATCTCCTGTACTGTAGGTGATTCTTTACCGCTGAGCCCCTGGGGAGAAGCCCAACGCTCTCCCTGTGCATGCTAGGGTGCTCCTGTCAGGTCTGACTCTGTGCGACCCTTTGGACTGCAGCCTGCCAGGATTTTCTGTCCATGGGATTGTCCAGGCAATAACACTGGAGTGGTTGCCATTTCCTTCTCCATATCATGTTTATACTTAAGTGTAAAAGTACTGATAATATAAGTGGTCTCAAACAACAGAATATCTAGGAACTCTATTAAACGGCAGATTCTCTGAAATTCTGATGATTGCATCTGAGATGGAGTCCAGAGAGCTGAATTACTGACAATCACTCCTGGAGATTCTGCTACAAGTGGTCTGTGGTCCCAGTCATTGGAAACTATACTTTTGGACTTTATGATTCTTTCCAGGGAATTCAGAATTAACTCCAGGGTGGCGATTGTTTTCATTACCTTCAAATATGGGGGAAAAAACTACTTTTCCTAAATTCACCACCCATTTTCCATTTTAGTATCTTACATAAAATTATAGCATGAATAGATAATAATTTGGTTTAAAGGAACAGGCAACATTATCCCTTAGGGAAGAAAAAAAAAATCAAGATTATTATTTTATTGTGCCTCAGTTACATTCTATGGTAGTGGCCATATTTTTCTGTTGAAATTGCTGCTTTTCATCTGTCTAGATCTGAGAAGAAATATGAGCATGAAAGAATAAAAGTAATTTAGATTGCTGTGCTAGCATGCCTCTACAGTGCTAAAGTTGTATTGTTTAAACATTATTTCAAAAACCTATTAGATTATTGGCTTTCTGGTTTGCAATTCTTTCCTGAGTGTTCCTAAGTTTTCCTTTTCTAAATATTTGTACAGAGTATTACATTATGCAGCATATGTATCTTTGTTCATTTATAGATGCATTTCCTTAAGAAGTGGAATATTAGTGATCTCCACTATATACAAAGAGAGAGAAACTATGCATTATTTTCCTTTCAAAAAAAACTAAATTGATGCACAAAATGATTGTTTGCTAGTAGCTGAAGTTGCAGCAGAGGGGTATACTTGCTTTATTAAGATGAAATTTCTGGTTTTATTTATTCTGGAAAAAAAGCTCTATCCCCAAATAAAGGATTAGTCTAGGGACCTGGTATATCATTGCTGCCATATCGAATAGAGAAGTGAATAGGATGAATATTATAGCTCACTATTTATACTGGTTTATTTGTAGGTAGGAAAAAATGAGAAATTGGAGAAAGTATTAGTTCACATTAAAAGGTAAAACATGAAGAGGCCACTGTCAGTTCAGGCTGTGCCTGTTGATTTCTAAATAACAACCTTGTCTCTGGAGTCATTAAAAGTATTGCTCTCCTGCGAAAAGGCTGAGGTTCTCTGCCTTTGAAGCTGAATAAACCTGGTGTATCATTTTGTCAGCCTTTATGAGAACTTGGCCCTGAGGACCTTTAAAAAAAAACAGCTACCGAAAATTATCTATGCCACCTCCTTTAGAAAAGGATGTTGGCACATGCATTTAGTAAAATTTATTACTCATAAAGCCAGCAAATATTTCAAATTCCTTACAGTTAACATTTCTGCAAAAGATGTCTCAGTGGGTACCACTGGTAAATAATTATTTGCTTGATTAAAAAAAAAAAAATTCTATTCTGTCCAGATAAAGTATCTTTAAAAATCCATAAAGAACATTCTTAACCTAGAAAATATGTGAATATTAAACTACCTAATGTGATAATAGATGGAAAGAAATATCAAAATTTAAAGCTATGTTCTAATATTTCCCAGGGATAAATAAACTGTACCATAATAAGTGTACTAGTTTTACATCTGGTTTTGTAACTAGTTTTGTATCTAGACATGGAGGCAGAATTTGCCCCATCAGTGCTCTGCTGGGACAGGCTGAAAATGAGATTTTTTAGGGATTGGTTGTATGCAGGATAGCTGGAGATGTGTCTCCTTTAAGACGTGTGTATTAGTGATCTCAGCTATACCCACTGTAGGCGACATACTGAGAGGAGAGGGCTGGGTAGTGGATGCAGTTCTCTGAATGAAGTGGAGTCACTGTTACATTTAAGGAACAGCAAGTGTTCTCACAAACTACGAAGTTCCATTATTATGGACTAGTAACTAGGGAATCGAGGAGCACTTAAATTGTTCATCTGACTGTTTAAGATATTTATCCTTGATTGACTTTCTGGGGTCACATCTGTTCCCATTTTGGAAACTCCTTTCCCCAGAACTGTCCAGACCCAAGATGCCATAGACCCTCCCTGGCATTTCTCAAGTTTACTCTTCAAGTCATTCAGATGATGACAATGTAAATAGTGTTGTATGGAGATACTTATTGGCAGTTAAAATTATCATTTTATTAACATTTATTGGGTGCCAATATTGTTTTGGTTGATAATGCAAAATAATTGATGCAGTTCAAAAATTTGTCTTCATTTACATTTATGCTAATTCTGAGAGGCTTTGTTTGACTTTTCTTCCATTAAAAAAAAGAGTCTATTTAAATAAATTATACATTTCTTGGGTGATGCTAAGAAGTAGTGAGCTTTTAACATGCAATATAAAGGAAAAGAAAAACAGCAGTTAACTTGTGCGGTGAAAAGAAAAATGTAATTTAAGAATACTTCAATTAGGCATAAAGGCTCATTTCACCACCTTGGGACATAATTTTATCTGTAAAAAATAAGTTTTATTTAGACATAAATGGTGATCTCTAAAGAAGAATGAAAGCTTTTGAAAGCTTTTTTCTTTAAGGCCCTTTCTTAATATAGCTAAGTATTTTAGTTCTCACTAATACAACATTTTTAAAAGTTTTATTATATTCGACTGCATATTGTTTATACAATTTAAAGTACATTAAAATAAAAAATTGAAGAAAAATTACAAGTTCAGAATTTTACAGCTTGTTTCTTAAATTTAAAAAATTACAATATTGCACTGCATTTTATATTTTATTTTATTGTATTTTTCTATAACATTTTTTCTAGTCTGCTAAACTTCATATATTTATTTTTATTCCCATTCAAATGGATTTAGTTCTCGTAATTGTTGTTTATTCTATTTTAGGTAGCTACAAGTTGAAATGAAAACTGAAAGTTGCTTAGTTGTGTTGGGATCTTTGTGACACCATGGACTATCTAGTCCATGGAATTTTCCAAAATGGAATTAAAAGAATTTTAGGATTTTACTTTTTTCACCATCTAGGGTAATTTGGGGGTAAATAAAAGATGAGCGATAACCCTATATGCAAAACAGAAAAAGAGACACAGAAATACAGAACAGACTTTTGAACTCTGTGGGAGAAGGTGAGGGTGGGATGTTTCAAAAGAACAGCATGTATACTATCTATGGTGAAACAGATCACCAGCCCAGGTGGGATGCATGAGACACGTGCTCGGGCCTGGTACACTGGGAAGACCCAGAGGAATCGGGTGGAGAGGGAGGTGGGAGGGGGGATCGGGATGGGGAATAAGTGTAAATCTATGGCTGATTCATATCAATGTATGACAAAACCCACTGAAATGTTGTGAAGTAATTAGCCTCCAACTAATAAAAAAATTTAAAAAAAAATAAATAAATAAAAGATGAGGGTATCTTGACACCAGAATTTCAAATGACTAAAACATAAAGGCAAACATTAAAAATATAAGTAATCTAGTACTAAACAAAAATTCTAATTTATATCGTGATCACACTTGAAAACACCAATTTCTTTAAGGGACAAATCTATGATATTCTTCTCTATGTAATTGTTGTGTTTAAACTTAAGCTAGTTTCTTAAGAATAAAGTATTTTATTTATGTGACAAATATTATAGTTACTTTAAAATATTCAATCTAAGTGAAAATTTATTGAATTTCTTACTCAAGTGATCAAAGATTGGAAGAAATATACTAAATATGGATACACTCACACAGAAAGGCTTGGAAGCTGTAAAATATAGATAATCTATGATATTGCCACTATTGGAAATGTATATAACATCTATACTTGAGATTAACATGTAACATACTTGTGATGATGTAACATACTTTTTAATCTGTTTCTTATGTCACATTCTTGATCATATATTTTAAAAATTCTTTATAAACACAATCTTGTTTTTCAGATCAAACTTATAAGGAAAGTGAAGCCCACCTGACCTGCCTCTTGAGAAATCTGTAAGCAGGTCAGGAAGCAACAGTTAGAACCGGACATGGGACAACAGAATGGTTCCAAATAAGAAAAGGAGTACGTCAAGGCTGTATATTGTCACCCTGCTTATTTAACTTATATGCAGAGTACATCATGAGAAACGCTGGGCTGGAGGAACCACAAACTGGAATCAAGATTGCCAGGAGAAATATCAATAACCTCAGATATGCAGATGACACCACCCTTATGGCTGAAAGTGAAGAAGAACTAAAGAACCTCTTGATGAAAGTGAAAGAGGAGAGTCAAAAAGTTGGCTTAAAGCTCAACATTCAGAAAACTGAAATCATGGCATCTGGTACCATCATTTCATGGCAAATAGATGGGGAAACAATGGAAACAGTGCAAGACTTTATTTTTCTAGGCTCCAAAAATCACTGTAGATGGTGACTGTAGCCTTAAAATTAAGAGACGCTTGCTCCTTGGAAGAAAAGTTATGACCAACCTAGACAGCATATTAAAAAGCAAAGACATTACTTTGCCAACAAAGGTCCATCTAGTCAAAGCTATGGTTTTTCCGGTAGTCATGTATGGATGTGAGAGTTGGACTATAAAGAAAGCTGAGTGCCGAAGAATGGATGCTTTTGAGCTGTGGTGTTGGAGAAGACTCTTGAGAGTCCCTTGGACTGCAAGGAAATCCAACCAGTCCATCCTAAAGTTCAGTCCTGAACATTCATTGAAAGCACTGATGCTGAAGCTGAAACTCCAGTACTTTGAATGCCTGATGAGAAGAACTGACTAATTTGAAAAGACCCTGATGCTGGGAAAGATTGAGAGCAGGAGAACAGGGCAACAGAGAATGAGATGGCTGGATGGCATCACTGACTCAATGGACATGAGTTTGAGTAAACTCCGGGAGTTGGTGATGGACAGGGAAGCCTGGCGTGCTGCAGTCCATGGGGTCATGAAAAGTTGGACACAAATGAGCGACTGAACTGAACTGAACTGAAGCCCAACAAAGCCAAACTACTTGCTCAGGAGCCTAAGGTTGATTTGAATCAGCCTTAGAATCCATAATCTTCTCTAACCTAGACCATTTCTTAGTACTGAGCACCCACAGGAACTTCTTGAATAGAAATGCTTTTATCCTATTAATTCATTTGAATAGCTTTAAGTGCTCCCAGAGAACTGCTATGACTTTAACCCTAAGTCTGTTGTTACGCAGTTTGAATTGACTTCTCTCCCCCTCAGTTCTCCTTTTTCTTTACTTATTACGTAATGCTTATGATTAACCTAAAAATGATAATGTCTGTGTAAAACAGCAAGAGAGCTGGCAAGATTTCAAATACAATGAAAGAAAGAGAGAAAAATGTTCATTTATACATTCATTTAAAAAACAGATACACACATATTAACTAGTATGCACGGTGTTTAATTACAAAATAATGTGTAACTTCTTCAAATAATTTATCAGTTACAGATATGTTAAAATGTTTATTAAACAGTGTTTGCATTGTTGGGCAAAACCATGTTTTATCAGCATTAGAAAAAACAAAGGCAAGAGACAGAAGAGCATAAGGATGTCTTAGAAGGGAGCTAACTTAAAATATATATTAATACCTGGAGCTGAGCTTCTGAAGCACAATTCCATAGGTGTTACGTTGTATTCCTCAGATTGTACTTCCCCAAAATACAGACTTTTGGAATATCCGAAAACTTCGCATTGATATCAGTGTTCAAAAACACATTGACATATAAACTTTAAACATGGTAACTGGATTGGATAGCTTTTGCCTTGAGTTAACTACGTGGGCTAGTATTATATCAGCCACCCAAAGTGCCAGTGTATTTTTGGATATGCACTTTGAAGCTGAACCACAGTCTATTTTTAGAAGATGGTATTATGGATCTCCATATCTGTTCAACCCAACATAATGTGCCTGTTCTATACCTACACTTAAAATAATGTGTGGTAGGGTATGAGGATTAAGCATTAATTCCTTTTGATTAGGTTGTTTGGAAAAATTGGTTGATTATAATTCAATTCAAAAGAAGACATACCCATTTGCTATATCACTATTAATCACACTGTTTGAGCTCCTTGGTATGATTTAAAATAATACATTTATTTCTGGACAGGTTTGGGCAACTATAATCAATTCATTGGTATTGTGCTTCTCCAGTGAAGACCCTTATAGAGAGAAGGCAGTTTGACATGACAACGATGAACTGTGGGATACGGGAATGAACATTTTACAATACCTGTTTATTCAGAAATGCATCACAAGACTAGCCTGTTGAGGATGAACAGTTCCTGTACTGAACAGTCTCCCAGATCATATAGAAACTTTCAGTAGTATCTTAAGTATAGAAGATAATTAACAGTATAAGAAATATTCAGAACTTAATAGACTTGCAAAACATAGGTAGGTATAAGATAATTTTCAGTCACAACAATCCTACCTTGAATTCAACTCGGTTGGAATGCAGGCAATTTCTCTAGCTGCTAAACAGAGCAGTTTGAATCTTTGTAGAGTGCCCATCCTCACAGGACACCTAGATTCCTCTCTTTTTGCAACCAAATGCCTCTCCTACTCCCCCCCACGTTTTCTCACCCATTTTACATGGAATACAACTCAATGGTACAGAGAGGACTTTTTTTTTTTGTAACTGGGAAATGTGTCCAATTTTCATCTCTCAACCATTTCTCCCATCCAGTTTTGCCTGTTGAACAGACCAGAGCAATGACAGGCTGCCCATCTATTACTGCCTGCTGTTGTCTGTGGGTGATAAGCTGTTCTGAAATCTAGACTTACCCCTCCAAAGCAACTGATTGTTTGGCTAAGGTGATCAATTTCCTTACTGACATATCTCAGGTTTGAAACTTTGACCTATTTGTGCATTTTGTGTCCAAAACTAAGAGTTTTATTTAATTGAACTGAGTTATTCCAAGAGCTCTAGTCTTCTTTGTATGTAAGAAAGAAGTAGATTGTAATAAAATATGTATACACTCCCACAGAAACCTTCATGTGCTGTAGAGACTGAACTATGGACTCTTGGGAGCCATTTGAAAATCTAGCACACGTTTTTTTTCTTTTTCTGATGGCAGCAGTAATGGATACTGTGGAAGGAGGTTAGCTTTTAAGGACTTTGAACTTCTTTTCTCCTCCTTTGAATTCCTGCACTAATTCTGCCTTCCCCCTGTCTTCGTTAGAAGCAAAACCCACCATTTCCTCTATCAATATGTAATATATGTCGGAAAAGACATCTCTTTATTGCAGATTGCTTTTTAGAAGAGAAAACATCTAGAGGTTAAAAATGTTTATTTTTTTTTTTACTTGCTAAATTGCCTGGTAAGTACACTACATATAGAAAAGAGTGCTGATTATAATGAAGATGACTGTATTTATCATTGAGACAATTTCAGTTCCCAAGAAATCACTTGAAAAGATTATAAAGCTAGTTTGTACTAACCTTGGTTTCATAAGTTATAACCTGATAAAACTATATGAAGCCGACTTCTGGAGCTTAAAAATGTTAGATGTGCCACAAGGAATGGAGCACCACATTTCCTATGTTTTTATTTTTTGTTCTTTACAGGCCCTCTAGGATTGCTGGCTTCTGGATGGCCCTGCAGAATTTTAATGGTCCCAATTTCAGGCACAATTTGTTTTTTGTTGAAGTGTCAGATCTATTTTAATGGGGGCTAAAACCATGCAACTGCTCAGGTGCAAAACAGCTTAAGGGAAATATCAGGGAATATAAGAGAATGGAGATTGCAATGATAGACTTTCATTTATAGCCTCAATTTACATGTTCAGATACCCATATTCTCTTAAAAATAACAATGAATTAAACCCAATAATCAAGTACATGTATGTAGTTCCTTATATGATTTATTTGCATGTGGATAAGAAGGTATTTGAAGTAGGACATGATCACCTTAGCAGATTAATGACCAAGCCAGCACTATTATAGTATCAAAGAGGAAAAGTCTTCCATTGGAATTATTTCTTTCATAAAGAGAACAACCTTGTCCATGTTGGCCAGGGTACACCTTGGGATGAATAAATTTTGGTCATGACTAAATATAGAAAAAATGCCTGCCACATATACTCATACACTTGTGATAACAAGAGGACAATGTCATTTGATATCAAATGCAGGTGGGAAATGATATGTCTTGGTAAGTTTCAAGTCTTAAATAGGGATATATAAAGCAGAAATGTGCAGAAATATATAGTTAAGATTGTCTTAGCTCTCACAATAACATGATCTCTAATATTGTTGATAACAAGGTCTCTAACGATCCCCACTTGTTCTTCTCTCTTTACATGTTTATTTTCATCTAACCACAAAATTTATATACGTTAGCTGAAATTATCTCTAGAGTTTACACTTCATTCTAGTCAATCCTGTATGTTTACATTGACTGTTATCAAAAGGCTTTTTAAAAGTTGCCTGTTTATTCAGAGTTTAAAGAAACAGTTCAATTATAAAGACTGGATCACAAATAGGCCATATAAATGATGAAATGAGTCAATGTAAGAAACTGAAGCACTTTTTAAAACAAAATACAAAATCATAATTCATATTTTCTAAGTGTATTTTATCCCATGGGAAAGCCCAGACTTACTAATATCTTAAAATGTGGCATCCTGTTTTTAGCTTCTTTCTTACTATAATTAAAATACCATAGTAACAATTACAGAAATATACCTCCAAAGGAATATTTACAATGTGACTTTTATAATATGTCATTTCCCCCACATATACTTAATATGTGTATATCCAGGGTATTTGTGCTTTACTCTAATTTGCTTTGCTTGTGACAGAAACTATGCTGTTAAGGTAGGAATCATCTAATTGTATCAACTTTGGTAAAATTGGTAAGCTATGCATAGGGCCATTTCCTATTAAAAACTAGGTTGGATGAGCAAATGTAACTACTGTGCAAAGGAGCTGCACAGCAACTACTGTACCCTTTTAAGTAAATCCCTGATGCTGTAAGGTTAAGATTTCATTCCTAAAAATATATTCAATGCTGTAACACACTAAAGTTATTAATAAAAGTAAACATTTATAATTAGCAAATATTATGTTCAGATGCTGGGAGGGATTGGGGGCAGGAGGAGAAGAGGACGACAGAAGATGAGATGGTTGGATGGCATCACCAACTTGATGGACATGAGTTTGAGTAGACTCCGGGAGTTGGTGATGGACAGGGAGGCCTGGCATGCTGCAGTCCATGGGGTCTCAAAGAGTCGGACACAACTGAGTGACTGAATTGAACTGAACTGATATTAAAAACTACTGCTTTTACATAGACACTCTTAAAGAGTAGGCTCCTTGAGAACATGTACTGTGTCTTACTATTTTAAAAATCATTTTATGCTTTTAGCACACTATTAGTTATAATTAGACAAATGTCTATTAACTGACTGAATTTACCCTTTATATATGTGTGTAGTTTTGCTAGAAAAATGTAGATTTATTAGATAGACAATATTATATAGTTAAACACAAGAAAACACCATCTTGAAACAACTTAAAACCCTTGTATATTCCAGGGAACTTAATATGTTTACTGTCAAATACCTTTTATTATTATATTTGTTTCCAAAATAATGTTACATCATTTACTCAAATTTTTTCTACTATCACCATTAGATTTTATCTCCTCCATGAATCCTTTTCCATTTATCAAATTCATTCCTTTGAACTTTCCATTTAATTTTATTTGTACTTTGACTACATACTTTTCTATTTTCACTTTGACTCATTTTATATATTTTTTATATCTTCACGCATATTTATGTATCTTCTTTTACTGTTCTAGACTGATAGCTCCCTGAAAATAGGACCCGTGTTTTTTTCCTCTTAGTACCTTAATGGCAATTCACAGCATATACTAACAATACAATAAATTAAATGGATAGAAGACCATCAATTTATTAAGTGCCTATTCTGTGTACAAAAATGGATTAGATCCCGAGGATACAAAGAAACATGACAGATAGCTCTTATTTTAGGAGTCTATGGTATGTATGCACAGGAAGTATTCTTATATTTAAAAATATAACAACAGGTATGAGTTCACAATTGTCCACATTTTTATTCATCCTTTATATTTGGGAGATTTTTTTTAAAATTTTCCCCAAACTTTACTTATCATAGTACAGTTTTTAAAATCTTTTTATGGAAATAGTTTTATTTTGGCATTTTGGCATGAACTAAATTGAAACAACTTTATCAAAACCAAATGGGTTCGAAGACTTCCTAACATTCAGTGTGAACCTTCTATCAGATATTCTACCTCTGTGCTTCTACTGTGTTCCTCTTAAAAAAAAAAAAAAAAAAAACAAAGAAAACACCTGTGTGTGCATGTAGCCCAAATCAGATATAGTACTACAGAGATTATCAGGATAAATTATATAACTTGTTTACTATTCCTTTAGACTTACAGAGTAAAGTACTTACAGGAGACTGAAGTTCACTGAGTAAATGAACTACCTGCCCACTTCATTCCAAACATCTCTATCCCAAAAGTGAATTTGAGATTTGTTTGCCTTTCTTCTCATCTCTTGTCTTGGTTGCCTTGGGAATAAGGCCTCTCTTTGCCATGAACCTCAGTGTCTCAGCATTTTGGCTTGCTATGTGTTAGGAAAAACAAACCTGATTCAATGTCAGAACTAGGCAAGAATCTTGATGAATACCTTAGCAATGAATTCAGCCTTCTTTTATATGCTGAAAGAAGAGCTGCTATATAAAGTGAACTTTGCTAAAAGAATACTAATAAAACTGAGGACCAGGGGACAAGTTGGAGTAGAAGGACCTTAGTATACCTCCTCTCATGAAAAACATCAAAATCACAACTAACTGTTGAAAAACCATTGACAAAAAAGGACTAGAACCTATCAAAAAAGATATTCTACTTCCAAAGACAAAGCAGCCACCACAACAAGATGGCAGGAGGTGCGTTATGATACAATCAAATCACATACCCACCAGGTGGGTGAACCACAAATTGGGAAACAGTATCACAGAGGTTCTCCCACAGGAGTGAGGATTCTGAGACCCACATCAGGCTTACCAGTCTGGGGATCTGGCATCAAGAGGAGGAGCCCTCAGAGCATTCGGCTTTGAAGGTCAGTGGGGCGTTATCACAGAAACTCCACAGGACTGGAGGAAACAAACAGCACTCTCAGAGGGCACACACAAGATCTCGTGCAGACCAGGCCCCAGGGCTAAAAGCAGTGACTTCACAGGAGAGAGGGCCAGATCTGCCTGCTTGTCCAGAAGGGTCTCTTGGGGAGTTGGGTACGGCTGTGGCTCACTGCCAAGACAAGAACACTGGGGGAAGAAGTACTGGAGAGTACTCACTGGTGTGAGCTGTCCTAGAGGCTGCCATTGTGATGCTAAGACCTGACCCCACCCAATAGCCCTCAGACTCCAGTGCTGGGATGCCTCAGGCCAAACAATCAACAGGGTGGTAATGGAGCCCCACTCATCTGAAGCCCCATACACCAGAGGAACAAGACCCAGCTCCACTCACCAGTGGGCAGGCTCCAATCCCTCCCATCAGCCAGCTTGCACATAAGCCTCTCAAACCAGCCACACAAGCCATGAGGCAGGCACGAGAAGCAAGAGGAACTACAATCCAGCAGCCTGGGAACTGCAAATGCAGAAAGTCAGACAAAATAAGATGGCAGAGGAATATGCTCTAGATTAAAAAACAAGATAAAATCCCAGAAGAACAACTAAGTGACATGAAGATAGGCAAATCTACCTGAAGAAGAATTGAGAGTAATGGCAGTAAAGATGATCTAAGATCTTGGGAAAATAGAGGCATAGACTGAGAAGATCAAGAAATATTTAGCAAAGAGCTAGAAAACTTAACCAACAGAGGTGATAATACAATAACTGAAATGAAAAATACACTAGAAGTAATAGCAGAACAAATGAGGATGGAGAATGGATAAGTGATCTGGAAGATAGCATGTTGGAAACCATTGCCATGGAACAGAATGAAGAAAAGAAATGAGGACAGTTTAAGAGCTGTCTGGGACAAAATTAAACCTACCAACATTTGTATCAGAGGGGTCCCAGAAGAAGAGAGAAAGGACCTCAGAAAATACTTGAAGAGATAATAGCTGAAAACTTCCCTAACACGGGAATGGAAAAGAGTCACCCAAGTCCAGGAAGTGCAGAGTCCCAAGCAGGATAAACTCAAGGAGAAACATGTCAAGATACATATTAACCAAATTAACAAAAATTAAATGCAAAGAGAAAATATTAAGAGCAATAAGGGAAAAACAACAAATAACATACAAGGGAATCCTCATAAGGTTATTGGCCAATTTTTCAGCATAAAATCTGCAGGCCAGAAAGGAATGGAGTGGTATATTTAAGGTGATGAAATAAAGAAACTACAATCAAGAACATTCTACCTGGCAAAGCTCTCATTCAAATTTGACAGAGAAATCAAAAGCTTTATAGACAACAAAAGCTAAGAGAATTCAGCACCACAAACCAGCTTTATATCAAATACTAAAAGATCTTCTCCATGTAGAAAAGAAAGGGCCACAACTAGAAGCAATAAAATTATGAATGGAAAATTTCATCAGCAAAGGCAAATATCTAGTAAGGGCAGGAAATCATCCAGATGCAAATATATCAACAGCAGCAATCATGAGAAGAGGCAAGTACAAATGTTGGAAATGCATGGATATTGGAAATACACTTGAAATTAACAAACCAGTAACTTATATATCAGGCAGTTCAATCACTCAGTCATGTCCAACTCTTTGTGACCCCATGGACTGCAGCATGCCAGGCATCCCTTATATATATCTGACTGCTATTTCAAAATCTCATGGTAAATATAAACCAGAAATCTACAATAGATATACACACAAAAAAAGAAAAGGCAATCCAAATATAACACTAAAGATGGCTATCAAATCACAAGAGAACAAAAGAGGAAGGGAAGAGAAAAAACAACCTACAAAAATAAACCCAAAACAGTTAACAAAGTGGCAACAAGAGCGTCCAAATCAGTAGTTACCTAAACGTAAATGGATTAAAGGCTCCAACCAAAAGACATAGACAGGTTGAATGGATTGTAAAAACAAGTCCCACATATGTGCTGTCTACAAGAGAGCCACCTAAGATCTAGAGACACATATAGACTGAAAGTGAGGGAATGGAAACAGATATTCCATGAAAATAGAAATCAAAAGAAAGCTGGAGTAGCAAGATTCATATCAGACCAAATAGACTTTAAAATACTGTCTGTTGTGAGAGACAACATAATGATCAAGGGATCAATTCAAGAAGAAGACATAACAACTATAAATATACATGCACACAGTATAGGAGTACCTCAATATATGTCCAATGCTAACAGCCAGAAAAGGAGATATTGACAGTAACACAATAATATGGGGCACTTTAACACCCCACTTACATCAATGAACAGATCATCTAGACAGAAAATCATTAAGGAAACACAGGCCTTAATTGACACATTAGACCAAACTGACTTCATTGATATTTATAGGGCATTGCATACAGAAGCAGCAGAATACACACTCTTTTCAGGTGCATATGGAACATTCTCTAGGATAGATCACATGCTGGACCATAAAGTATGCCTTGATAAATTTGATAAAATTGAAATCATATCAAGAATCTTTTCAGACCACAAATCCAGAACCAAAAAAAAAAAAAAATTAACAATTTGTATGGAAACATGAAAGTGCCCAAATACCAAAGCAATTTAGAAAGAAAAATGAAGCTGGAGGAGTCAGGCTTCCTTCTTCAGACTATACTACAAAGCTACAGTAATTAAAACAGTATGGTACAGCCACGCAGACAGACACATAGATCAATGAAACAAGATAGAAAGTGGAGAAATAAACCCATCTACCAATGGTCAATTAATCTACAACAAAGGAGACAAGACTATATAATGAAGACAATCTCTTCAATAAATGTTACTGGGAAAACTGGACAGTTATTATGTACAAGAGTAAAATTAGAACATTCTAGAACACCATACACAAAAATAAACTCAAAATGGAACAAAGACCTACATGTAAGACCAAATACTATAAAATTCATGGAGGAAATAGACAACACTCCTTGACATAAATCACAGCAAGACTTTTTTTGGATCCACCACATAGAGTAATGAAAATAAAAACAAAAGTAAACAAATGAGGCCTAATGAAACTTAAAAGCTTTTGTACAGCAAAGGGAATCATAAACAAACAAAAAAAAATATTTGCAAACAATGCGACCTACAAGGGAATAATCTCCAAAATATACAAACAATTCATGCAGCTCACACATAAAAAAAAATTCAGTCAAAAAATGGGCAGGAGATCCAAACAGACATTTCTCAAAAGAAGACATACAGATGGCCAAAAAGCACATGAAAAAATGCCCAACATCACTAATTATTAGAGAAATGCAAATCAAAAGTACAATGAGATATCACTTCACATAGGTCAGAAAGGCCATCATCAAAAACGCCTACAAATGATAAATGCTGGAGAGGGTGGGGTGGAAAGGGAAATCTCCTACACTGTTGGGGTATGTAAATTGGTACAGTCACTATGGAGAACAGTGTGGAAGTTCCTTAAAAAACTAAAATTAGAGTTGGCATATGATCCAGCAATCCCAATCCTGGGCATATATCCAGAGAAGAGTATAATTTGAAAAGATACATGCACCCCATTGTAAATAGTACTTTTCACTGAAGCACTATTTATAACAGCCAAGACATGAAAGCAACCTAAATGACTATCAACAGATGAATGGATAAAGAAGATGTGGTATAATAGACGCACACACAACAGAATATTACTCAGTCATAAATAATGCCATTTGCAGCCACATAGATGGACCTGCTGCTGCTGCTGCTAAGTTACTTCAGTTGTGTCCGACTCTGTGCGACCCCATAGATGGCAGCCTACCAGGCTTGTCCGTCCCTGGGATCCTCCAGGCAAGAACGCTGCAGTGGGTTGCCATTTCCTTCTCCAATGCATGACAGTGAAAAGTGAAAGTGAAGTCGCTCTGTCATGTCCGACTCTGTGCCACCCTATAGACGGCAGCCTACCAGGCTCCTCCGTCCATGGGAGTTTCCAGGCAAGAGCACTGGGGTGGGGTGCAATTGCCTTCTCTGATAGATAGACCTAGAGATATACTAAGTGAAGTCAGACAAACATTATATGATACCAATTATATGCAGAATCTAAAGAATGAAACAAATGAATTTATTTACTAAACAGAAACAGAATCACAGACTTTGAAAACAAACTTATTGTTCCCAAAGGAGGGAGGTTGAGGGGATAAATTAGGTTGTATAAAATAATCAACAGGGCCTGCTGTACAGAGTTTTGGGGTTTTATTCAAAACTCTGAAACAATCTACATGGGGAAAGAACCTGAAAAAGAACAGACATACACATGTGAAAGTGAAGTGTTAATTGCTCAGTTGTGGTTGCCTCTTTGTGACCCCATGGACTGTATTCCGTAGCCAGCCTCCTCTGTCCATGGGATTCTCCAGGCCAAAACATACTGGAGTGGGTTGCCATTCCCTTCTCCAGGAGTTCTTCCTGACCCTGGATCTTCTGCATTGCAGGCAGATTCTTTACCATCTGAGACACCAGGGAAGCCCAGACATATGTATACATATAATTAAATCACTTTGCTGTTCACCAGAAACTAACATAATACTGTAAATCAACTATATCCCCAAAAATTTTTTTTAATTTAATGAAAAAAAGTAAAATTAACCACAACAAAAAAAAAAATCCCTATCCAAAGTTTGCCAAGCACTGGGAATATATTTTGGTAAGGAAAATCTATACAGTTCTTTTAGCCAATATCTAACTGAGGGATGTCAAACAAAACTTAAATGTAGCCTCTATGATTTTCTTTTTAAAGTCTTACAATTCTTTTTTCCTGTCTTGGTACTAGATAATTAAATATTTTTTAAAGGATGCTAAAGCATCAATAACACAAAACAGATACGAGCTTAGGAACTACTGTGAAAAGTTAAGAAGCGGAATAAGAAGGGAATCAAATCTTCAAAGCCTGACCTTTCCCCTCACCAGCAGATCTTGCCCAGAGTACATATCTATTTCCATTAAAAAGTGCTGCAGTTGGTGCCATGTTCTTTCTTTTTGTCATTATGTAACTGATTTTCACCTGTATTTAGAATTTTTAAAGAACTATGTTTTAGATGATAGGTGTTTTAAACTACTAAATAGAGTATTGATGTGTGGGTGGCTATTTGTCTCTTTTTGCACTCTGCAGCTGAAAGCCTGAGGGATCTGCAACTGAATAGAAGAGATTTTAAGAAGCAGACAAGTATGTATATACCCATGCCAGCTAGCAATCAAATCTTTCTCCTGCCTTTCTGTTAAGTATGTGTTTAAAGCAACATACATGCACACGCACATGCAAATATATATACTATAGAGGAAAAAGGTTTCTATGTATGCATAAACTAACTTTCTTCAACTTAATTATTTATATTTTAATATTTCTGATATTTGGCTAGGTCAAGCAACAAAAGCATACAATTAATGTGGTATTGTCAGATTTGTCAAAAATCTGTCATAATCAAAGGTAAATCATCCTGCAGTTGATAGACAGCACTGTAGAATCAAAAAGATTATGAGTATACATAATAATTTCAGCTTTCTTACCTGAAAGTTAATGACTCCAAGGTATCAACTTTGCTTATTCTCTTCCATTCTATTACTATTACACATATGAAAGCATTATACCATGTTTCTAAAAGAACAAAAAACAATGGTCTGCTCCAGTTTACATGAAAAATTCTTCTTTAAAATATGCAGGAAAGCTGTTATGAAGTGATGAAGAAGGTGACTATTTAGAGCAATATTACTTTAAATTATTTCATAAAGTGATGGACTTCTAGGTCAAATAAACTTTAGTTGACATTTGGTCTTCGAATTTCAAGCTACACCAATTAAATTTTGTAAAATTTCACTGTTCTATCTCAGGAGAGCATCTTGATGAGGTTAGGTGACAATACATAAACTAAGAGCTGGACACTCAGTAGGCTTACTAAATACCCTTCAGTTGGAATGTATTTAAATGTTAAAGTGAGTTTTAAATTCCCAGTTCAAAGAAGACATACAAATGGCCAACAGGCACATGAAAATGTACTCAGTGTCAATAATCAGAAAAATGCAAATTAAAAACACTTATCACACCTATCAGAATTAAATTAAAAGCACACCTATCACACCTATCAGAATAGCTATCATCAAAAAGAACACAAATAACAAATGTTGATAGTGATATGGAGAAAAGGGAGCCCTCATACACTGTTGGTGGAAAAGTAAATTGGTGCAGAGATTTCTCAAAAAGAAACTGAAAATCAAACTACCATATTACTCAGCAATTCCATTCCTGGGCATATTTATCTTGGAAAAAAATAAAACACTAACTGGAAAAAAATACACATACCTCAACATTCACAGCAGCAATTTTTATAATTGCCAAGATATGGAAGCAACTAAAGTTGTCCAACTAAAGTGTCCAACAGCAGATAAATGAATATGTACACCTATGGTTAATTCATGTTGATGTATGACAGAAATCAAACCAATATTGTAAACCAATCCATTAAAAATATATATATTTTAAAGTTTTATATACACACATACACACACACACACACACACACACAATAGAATACTACTAAGCCACAGAAATGAACGAAATTTTGCCATTTGTAACAACATGGATGAATCTGGAGAGTATTAATGCTAAGTGAAATAAGTCAGAGAAAGACAAATACTGTGCAATGTCACTTATATGTGGAATTGAAAAATGAAAACCAGTGAATAAAACAAAAAAGAAACAGTCTCATGGATATAGAGAACAAACTAGTTGCTACCAGATAAGCAGGGAAAAAAATTCCTAATCTATATGCTTCTGTACCAAGAGAATGCCACTTTGTTATTGATTCTCTTATCTTGTTTTTAGATATTCAGTAAGAAAGACTCAAGTCAATTCCCATAGTAATAAAAGGCTGATTCCTTTAGGGAAGAATTATTTTAAAATATATAATGATATCATACTTCATATCGGATTAGCAAATTTATTTGTTGGAAAATTGGACTATTATTTGTGGTCTGTGTGTGAGAGAGAGAAAGGGAGAGAGGGGTGGGGGCTTAAGTGAGTTCCCGTGAATTATTAGAGCATTCCACATCAACAGAATCTGAAAAGAGCAAAATACACAATAAATTTCAAGCTGAACTACATGAATTAAAATTCTGCAATAGGGGGCGTTCAGCCACATGAAATCAGTATGGAGAGTTTTTCAACATACAAGAAAGAATACTGATTTAAATATAATATCTCAAAATAGCACAACTTGCAGCAAGTATATAATTTGTGAAGTAATTGGGTAATTAATTGAAAAAAAAGTTGAGCAGTGCACCACGCTTGTTCATCTTTCAAAAATGGAGCTCAGACAGCATATGGCAGAATGTAAGTGCATCTCTTCTCTGTATCTTTGAATGTTAATTCTACAAACTATTCTAGTTCATCCAATTTGTAAAGCTAAATATAAATTGCAGTTCACATGGGAATTTTTGAATTAATGTCACTTTCTTATCACTTGTTTTTTCAAAATTAATCTGAACCCTTATGGAATATTTCCTAAAATTTTAGGATGCTTTCACCTTATAGAAATTTCTTATCAGTTTTCCTTCTTTGGTATTTTCCTAATGTAGGTAATATCTTAGAAATCACGGTAATTACATTTCAAAGTCGCTTTGTGTTTTACTCCTTATACACAGGAATACCTTGGTGATGTGGGGTCAGTTCCAGACCACAGCAGTAAAGCAAATACTGCAAAAATTTTTTGGTTTCCCAGTGGATATAAAAGCTATGTTTATATATCCTATACTCTATTAAATGTGCAATAGGATTATGTTTTAAAAAGCAATGTATATATCTTGATTTTTAAAATATTTTATTGCTAAACCCTGGTAGCTCAGCTAGTAAAGAATCCACCTGCAATGCAGGAGGCCCTGGTTTGGTTCCTGGGTCAGGAAGTTCCCCTGGAGAAAGGATAAGCTGCCCACTCCAGTATTCTTGGGCCTCCTTAGTGGCTCAGCTGGTAAAGAATCCACTTGCAATGCAGGAGACCCGGGTTTGATCTCTGGATTGGGGAGATCCCCTGGAGAAGGGAATAGCTACCCACTCTAGTATTCTGGCCTGGAGAATTCCGTGGACTATATAGTCCATGGGGTTGCAAAGAGTCGGACACAATTGAGAGACTTTCACTTTCAAAAAATGCTAACCATTATCTGAGTCCTTAAAAAGTCATAATCTCTTTGCTGGTGGAGGGTCTTGCCTCAGTGTTGGTGACTGCTGACTGATCAGGGTGGTGGTTGCTGAAGGTTGGGGAGGCTGTGTCAATTTTTTAAACAATGAAGGTGCCTGCAACAACTGACTCTTTCTTTTGTGACTAATTTCTCTGTAGCATGCTGTTTGATAGCATTTGAGCCACAGTAGAACTTCTTTCAAAATTAGAGTCAATCCTCTCAAATCCTGCCACTGATTTATCAACTAAGTTTATGTCATGTTCTGAATCCTTTGGTGTCATTTCAACAATCTTCACACCATCTTCACAAGGAGCACATGCCATGTCAAGAAACCACTTTTTTTTGCTCATCCATAAGAAACAATTCCTCACCCACTCAAGTTTGAGCATGATGTTGCAGCCATTCAGTCATATCTTCAGGCTCCACTTCTATTGTAATTGTCTTGCCATTTCCACCACACCTGTAGTTCTTCCTCCACTGAATTCTTGAAGCACTCAAAGTCATCCAAATGGGTTGGAATCAACTTCTTCCAAGCTCCAATTAATGTTGCCATTTTGACTTTTCCCCATGAACTGTTAATGGCATCTAGAACGGAGAATCCTTTGCAGAAGGTTTTCTATTCACTTTGCCAGGCCTATTAAAGGAATCAGTGCATGGCAGTTACAGTCTTATGAAATGTATTTCTTAAATAACAGTCTTGAAAGCTGAAATCACTCCCCAGTCCATGGGATACAGATGGATATTGTGCTTAAAGCCATGAAAACAACATTAATCTCATTGTACATCTCCATCAGAGCTCTTGGATGATCAGAGCACTGTTAATGAACAGTAATATTTTGAAAGGAATCTTTTTCTGAGCAGTAGGTCTCAATGTGTGTGTGTTAGTCACTCAGTTGTGTCCGACTCTCTGTGACCCCATGGACTGCAGCCCGCCAGAATCCTCTGTCCATAGAATTCTCCAGGTAAGAATATGGAGTGGGTTGCCACTTCCTTCTCCAATGTGAATTTTAGTAGTAGTAGTTTAGCTGCTAAATTGTGACCAACTCTTGCGACCCCACAGACTGCAGCCTGCCAGGCTCCCCTGTCCATGGGATTCTCCAGGCAAGAACACTGGCGTGGATTACCATTTCCTTCTCTGGTAGGTCTCAATAGAGGGCTTTAATATTCAGTAAGCCGTACTATCATCCAAGTTTTATTTTTCCATTTACAGAACACAGGCAGAGAAGATTTAACATAAGGATACTAGGCTTTTCAGAATGGTAAATAAGCACTGGCTTCAACTTCAATTACCATCTGCATCAGCCCTTAACAAGAGACTCAGCCTGTCCTTTGACTCTTTAAAACCAGATATTGACTTCTCTGTTTTAGCTACAAAAGTACTAGATGACCATCTTCTTTCTATATAAGGGTGTTTCAGTTACACTGAAAATCTATTACAACGTAGTCACCTTCATTTAATGCTCTTAGCCAGAACTTCTGGATAACTTGCTGCAACTTCTTCATCAGCACCTGCTGATTCTCCTCTCACTTTGGTGTTATGGAGATGGCTTCTTTCCTTAAACCTCATGAACCAACTTCTGCTAGCTTCAAACATTTTTTTCTGCAGCTTCCTCACCTCTCTCAGCTTTCTTAGAATTGAAGAGAGTTAGGGTTTTTCTCTGTATTAGGCTTTGGCTTAAGGGAATGCTGTGGCTGGTTTGATTTTCTATCCAGATCATTAAACTTTCTCCACACCAGCAATTAGATTGCTTCACTTTATGACTATGTGTTCACTGGAGCATCTTGTTCTGTTTCCTTTGCATCCACAACCTGGCCAAATGTTAGGTGTGAGAGGCCTAGCTTTCGGCCAGTCTCAGCTTTTGACATGTCTTCCTCACTAAACTTACACCAAAAGCTAGAGGAGATTAAAGTGAGAGATGTGCAACTCTTCCTTTCACCTGAACACTTAAAGGTCATTATTAGGCCTTGGCCTCAACCCAAGGACAGTACAGCTTACTTTCCTACTTATGGCATCATGAATTCCATGCTCCTGACTCTGATGAAGAACAGACACCATTGATGGGTCTAAAATTTTAAGTACAGAGACATATACAGGGTAGAGAGGTGATGTCTTCACCAAGTTCATTTTAAAGCTCACTGTATTTTCTATAGTTTAGTGTCATTTTCCATTTCCTTTCTCAAATTGCCCACAAAACCCTTGAGGGCCTGGATCACTGTGTTTGGATTGAAAACAGAATTATGTCAAAATTGGGGCTCTTCTGCCAGGGTCACCAAGAAGAAAAGAAAGAGAGAGAACCCAAATAAACAAAATAAGAAATGATAAAGGGACAGAATAACCAATACCACAGAAATACATAAAAACCATAAAAGAATACTACGGACAATTATATGCCAACAAATTCAACAACCTAGAAGAAATGGGTAAGTTTCTAGAAATATATAGCCCAGCAAAACTGAATAAACAAGAAATAGATAATTCGAACAGACCAATCACTAGAGGTGGAATATAATCTGTAATTTAAAATCTTCTTACAAACAAAAGTCCAAAACCATATGGCTTCACAGGAGAAATTAACCAAACACACAAGGAACTTATACTGATCCTTCTCAAACTATTCCAACAAACGGAAGAGGAAGGAACACTGTCAAAGACATTCTATGAAGCCACCATCACCCTGACATGAAAACCAGAGACATCATCAAAAAAGAAAATTACAGGCCAATATCTTTGATGAATGTAGATGCAAAAATTCCCCCCCAAATATCAGCAAACCAAATCCAACAACATATAGAAAAGATCATACACCATGACCAAGTGGGATTCACCCCAGGCTCACAAGGACGGTTCAACATTCAGAAATCCATCACTGTAATACACCATATAAACAAGCAAACAAGACAGAAGTCACACAATCACCTCAATGGATACAGAAAATGCATTTGACAAAATCCAATATCCATTCATGATTAAAAAAACTTCTTTAACAAGTGGTGCTGGGAAAACTGGTCAACTATCTGTAAAAGAATGAAACTAGAACACTTTCTAACACCATACACAAAAATAAACTCAAAATGGATTAAAGATCTAAATGTAAGACCAGAAACTATAAAACTCCTAGAGGAGAACATAGGCAAAACACTCTCCGACATAAATCACAGCAGGATCCTCTATGACCCACCTCCCAGAATATTGGAAATAAAAGCAAAAATAAACAAATGGGACCTAATTAAACTTAAAAGCTTTTGCACTACAAAGGAAACTATAAGCAAGGTGAAAAGACAGCCCTCAGATTGGGAGAAAATAATAGCAAGTGAAGCAACAGACAAAGGATTAATCTCAAAAATATACAAGCAACTCCTGCAGCTCAATTCCAGAAAAATAAATGACCCAATCAAAAAATGGGCCAAAGAACTAAACAGACATTTCTCCAAAGAAGACATACAGATGGCTAACAGACACATGAAAAGATGCTCAACATCACTCATTATTAGAGAAATGCAAATCAAAACCACAGTGAGGTACCATTACACGCCAGTCAGGATGGCTGCTATCCAAAAGTCTACAAGCAATAAATGCTGGAGAGGGTGTGGAGAAAAGGGAACCCTCTTACACTGTTGGTGGGAATGCAAACTAGTACAGCCACTATGGGGAACTGTCTGGAGATTCCTTAAAAAACTGGAAATAGAACTGCCATATGACCCAGCAATACCACTTCTGGGCATACACACTGAGGAAACCAGATCTGAAAGAGACACGTGCACCCCAATGTTCATCGCAGCACTGTTTATAATAGCCAGGACATGGAAGCAACCTAGATGCCCATCAGCAGATGAATGGATAAGGAAGCTGTGGTACATATACACCATGGACTATTACTCAGCCATTAAAAAGAATTCATTTGAATCAGTCCTAATGAGATGGATGAAACTGGAGCCCATTATACAGAGTGAAGTAAGCCAGAAAGATAAAGAACATTATAGCATACTAACACATATATATGGAATTTAGAAAGATGGTAATGATAACCCTATATGCAAAACAGAAAAAGAGACACAGATGTACAGAACAGACTTTTGGACTCTGTGGGAGAAGGGGAGGGTGGGATGTTTCGAGTGAACAGCATCGAAACATGTATATTATCTAGGGTGAAACAGATCATCAGCCCAGGTTGGATGCATGAGACAAGTGCTCGGGCCTGGTGCACTGGGAAGACCCAGAGGGATCGGGTGGAGAGGGAGGTGGGAAGGGGAACGGGATGGGGAACACATGTAAATCCATGGCTGATTCATGTCAGTGTATGACAAAAACCACTACAATATTGTAAAGTAATTAGCCTCCAACAAATAAAAGTAAATGGAAAAAAAGAAATATTCTTCCAGAAGTGGACATAGAGGGAACATAATAAAAGCTATTTATGACAAACCCACTGCCAGTGTAATGCTTAACAATAAAAAGCCAAATTCTTCCCCCTAAGATCAGGAAGAAGATAAGGATGCCCACTCTCACCACTTCTATTCAAATTAGTATTGGAAGTTCTAATCATGGCAATCAGACTAGAAAAATAAAAGGTATCCAAATTGGAAGAGAAGAGGTAAAATTGTCATTATATGCAGATGACATGATTCTATATATAGAAAACACCAAAGACTCCATACAAAAACTATTAGAAGTGATAAACGAATTCAGTAATATAGCAGGATATAAGACTAACATATAGAATTCAGTTGCATTTTTACATTAACAATATCAGAAAGGAAATGTAAAAAGGAATCTTTCAAAATGTCACCCCCCCAAATTAAAATAATTAGGAATAAAACTGACCAAGGAGGTGAAAGATATATGCTGAGAATGATAAAACATTAATAAAGAAAACTGAAGATGATTCAAAGCAATCAAAAGATATTATATCTCATGCTCTTTAATTGAAAGAATTAATACTGTTAAAATGGTTGTACTGCCCAAAGCAATCTACAGATTTAATGAGATTCCTATGAAAGTACCCATGACATTTTTCACAGAACCAATAATCCTAAAAGTTATATGAAACCATAGAAGACCCAGAACTGTCAAAGCAATCTTGAAGAAAAAAGAACAAAGCAGGTGACATAATCTTCCCAGACTTCAGACGATACTACAAAGCTACAGTAATCAAAACAATGTGGTATTGCCACAAAAACAGACATGTGGACCAATGGAACAGAATAGAGTCTAAAAATAAATCCACATACCTATGGTCAATCAATCTTCAAAAAAGGAGGCAAGGATTACAATGAAAATGAGACAGTCTATTCATCAAGTGCTGTTGGGAAAGCTGGTCAAAAAAATTAACCTAATTACATAAATATGTTAAGATCGTATATCTGTCACAAAATAAGTTGAGCTATATATAAAAAATAGGTTTTTTCTCACAACAGATAGTGTTCCAGTTATGTTAGGTAAAAAAATATATATTTATTGGAACTTTGAAACAAGAGATTATTTCTCATATTGTTTTATTTCTCTGTATAATACACTCTGAAAATATTCTCAGATTTCTGAGCAGAGTCTATGAAAAGTGTCATGGATAGGGTTGTAACAATTGGTCAGTTATGTGTATATTATGATAGTACCTATTTATGGAACTGTTGAAAAAATAGACAAGGAAATACAGTGATCCTGTGTTCTTTGTCAGTGCCTGTTGTTGTGTCCTGGAAAAGTCTTAAGAGAAATCAACTGTTTTAAAATGATTATTAAATAAAAGCAAAGATTTTCTTGGAAATGTGAAGTCCCAAGTTTATCTAGGACCTAATTGGGCAAGCACAAATGTTGAAATGGAAAGTTTTTACAATACAAACCAATAATGATTTACATTAAAAAAATAAATTAATGTGAAGAATATTTTAATTATAACGTATGGTGCTATACAAACTGGATGCAAAAACTACAAAAATGTTCCATAAGTAAAAGTTCTATGGTATTTTTTTGTGGATACTGATTCACTAAAGAGTTGCTTTTCATTTGCAAGACCCCTTAGAATTTTATGTTAATACTTAGTTGACAAAAGAGATGGTGAATTAAGTTAACTTGAACATGTAAAGTTTTGCAACGAATACTTTTTTTTTATCAAAGATTAATAAATCAATTCTTCTAAAGAAAAGAACCAGTTTGTCAATGTGGATGCAAATGTTAGAAGAAATGATTTGGTACTTGATTTAGCTATTCAAAAATCATACCAGTATTTCAACTTTATATTTTCATGAACTGTAAATTAGGTGATTCCAGTGAAAATTTGGAATTGAGATATGCTATACGTATAAATACACAATGGATTTTGAAGACAGTATGAAAAAGAGAATGTAAAATACCTCAAATATTTTTCTGTTTATTACATGTTGAAATGATTATTTTGGATCTATTCAATCACAAAATATATTGCTAAAATTAATATTATATTTATTTTTACTTTTAAAATGTGGCTATTATAAAATTTAAAATTATGTAGTTTGAATTGTATTTATATTGGATTTTTCTTGAATTGTGTAATTTTTCCCTAATAACATTTTGCCAATATTTTCCAATTCCTTTGTCCTTTTCCTGTTGTGTATTATTAGTAATAATTCTCTAAATATTAGCTACAAAACTTATCTGGTATTTTTAATGCACACTCTGAGTTCTTTCATTAAATCATTATTTACTCAAAATATGACTACAGTAAATATGGAAATTATGTGTTATTACTAATCTAAAATTTTCTTACTCAAACATTTTTGTGAGTTAATTCTTTTCCTTCTGGTAAATGTCATACAGAACTAGGTCTTCAGTAGTAACGTACCCTGTCCTTCCTTTCGAGTTATTTGTCCTTTAAATCTGAGATCACAATCAGAATTTGGCAGGAGAGTTTAAAGTGAGAATAAAAGTATATAAGTTTAAATATCTTCCAGTTTGGGGCTAAAATCATCAGAAGAAAAGTATTTTCAAACAGGACTTGCCAGCAAAGTAGGCAAGGAGAGGCTGACGCATGTGTGAGGCTGTTGGCGTCATGCTCCAATGCTGATGTCCGGTAAAATCCTCCCCACTCAGTCACACAGGAGGTGAATTGGAAATTAGATAAACATAACTACAGAATCACTAGACACAGGCAACACACTGTCCTCAAAGGGTCCTAGAAGTAGCTCAAATCACAGCCTCTGGGTAAATGGCACAGAGAGGTACTTGAAATTACATGTTGGGACCACAATCTCTGAAACTAATTTAATTATGCTCAGGACCACTAAGATCTGGTCTGCAATGGGATATTAAAGTTGACTTTGAAATGCGAATAATGCTGATTTGTCACAGACTCAACTCAAAGTGTATTAATGTTTTAGACTGTGGTACAGATGCAATGGTCCCTTCAGTGGATTTTTTTTACCTCCAATTCAGATTTTTGACTCTCAAAACAAATACAAACCAGAGGACAGAAGGGAAAAGGAAGGAAAGATGGGAGAGAAGGAGGGAGAAAGGAAGGAAGAAAGAAAACATGCAAAAAAAAAAAAACAAAAAAAACCCAAACCCCAAAACAATAGAAGCAGTTCTTGTATTCCTTGTCTAGAGGGTGTTCTGCAGTCTCACATGTCTCACATTTCATCCTTTTTTGAGGGGCGTGGAGTAGAAACTAAATACATTTCAACTTAACAGAGTGGTTAAATAGGGGTTTCCCAAATCCTATTTCTTTTCTTCATTCTCTTGTAAGCGTGGGCATCCTCAGCATCACAATTACTTTTCCCTATCCTGGTAGGTCCCTGATTTTTAAAAAAGAGTCAGTATAATTAAAGGCCTAAGTTGGGCTCAACTGTCAATCAAAGCTCATAAATTCTTATGTACATGTTCAGATGCAAAACGCAAGTACACACATACAAAAGACATGCTGCAGAATCCTCCTGTGATGAGTGTGTTTGGAGCTTAGAATAATGAAGCTTATCCATCATCAGAGCAGCTCACAGTACAGATACATCATCAGTGCTTTAGAAGGCCCATAACGCACTTGATTATACTATTTGTAAATGAGGTACCTGACAACAATACTGTTCTGTGCCAAGCACAATCAGAGAAGGTCAAAGGGAATTGCAATTTTGCCAGCAAAACCTTTTCTGCTAGTAGTGGACATGAGCAAACCAATAGTTTATATTAAAAAAAAAAAAAAGATCCCCTGAACTACATAAACTACTTACGTGATTCACTCACAATACATGGTCTAGGCAAAGAGGGGAACTGTGGTCCAGCTTATTTGATGCATAGAAAGTCTTTCCTTGATATAACTGATGTAAAGATGTAGATATTTATATGCCACATAGAAGTTTATCAAAGATGTTTTATATAAACTACAATTACATGGAAGAAATGAATAAAATAAAATTATAAAAAGTATTCTTATCCTCTAAAAGGGGGTAAAATGATTCAAGAGAATTGTTGTTGCTTTTTATTTATCCCTTTCAACATTTTGCTTTAGTTGTCATTATGGCTTTACATTCTGACCAACTGATCTTTCCACTTACGGTGGCAAAGCTATCTGAGGAAGTAGACAGTCAGACCAAGTCCGCATGTGGTAAAAAGGCAGTCTCATTAGGATAGAATAAATACTAGCACCACTCTAGGTATTCTATGCTATTGGCCATAATATACTGCAGCCTTTCATCAAACACGTCAAATAACATCTGCTGGAGACAAACTGAGAGATCATAGAAAGTCTATCCCTTTCTGTACACCTTAGTTCATAATGATTTCTGAACATCTAAAGAATCTAGACCCAGCCTTCATTATAGTGACAGAGTTTCTTGGTATATACCTTATACACATTATATACATTAATGATTGTTTTCACACAACCATGGTTTTGCCATGATCTTTTTCTACTCAAATCTGTCTTATACAAGTTGACCCAATAAATGCAAAATTAGTATGTATTTATTCTTCCCCCCTCAAAATGTATAATCTTAGATTGTTTGATACTAACCTCTCAACTAGTCTAGTAGGAATAGTCTTCCTTTCTACAAAGTCCTCTTTACTAGTATTATTAAATTAAAAAACCAGGATAGTTATTTCTGTTTCACTGTCTCTTTAAGTAGAATTTAAACAGTTAAGCAAAGAATTTGTTTCTAACAGACTGCTGCATGGGTCTGCTAAAAATTCATGATTTTAATTCAATACTTAGCTAAGTAGTATCATATAGTGTATCATATAGTGTTTTCTACATTTAGTATTAAACTGCCCATTTATGTTAATTATAGTGCCAGCTGAAAACATGTACCATGTTACAACTTTCACAACTGTATGTATATGGAAAAACCATATATTTTTCATGAAACTTATCATTTTTTTTCAGTGAGTGAGCATGCTGCAGAGAAGTATGGATGAAGTTTGTATGTGCATAATTGGAGAAAAACTAAATGATTTAAAAAACAAAGATTAACCGTCAATGTTAAAGTTCAACATGTTTTACCCTTCCAGTTAAAATTATCTGTAACTCTACAGATCTCAATCTATTTGAATAAGAATAATATTCACTACTTACCTATTTCAGCCAAAGTAATTTGAGTATAAATATCACACAATGATTTATGTTAAGTGCTTTGAAATTCTGAGATTGCATATGTCTAAGCTATAAAATAATGCATTGTTCATAATTTCATATGACAGGTGTTAAGATCCATTTAAACAAATACCCAAATGCCATAAACTAAATTAAAAAACTTTCCATTTTCTCTAAATTTTAGTTGATATAACTTGGCACTAATTTTAAGAAGGGGCTTCCCAAGTGGCGCCAGTGGTAAAAAAAAAAATCCTCCTACCAATGTAGAGGACGCTAGAGACATGGAATTGATCCCTGGGTCAGGAAGATGCCATGGAGGAGGAAATGGCAACCTGCTACAGTAGTCTTCCCTGAAAAATTCCACGGACAGAGGAGCCTAGTGGGCTACAATCCATGGGGTCACAGAGTCAGACATGACTAAGTACGAACTTTAAGAGATCATGGAATGAACTTGTAGTATCACAAACATAGAAAGTTGTTGATATGATGGATTCTAAAATTTCCCCGAAGTCTGTAAAGTCACTTTATCAAATTCAGATCCAACTAGGTTTCCTCAGATTCTTCATACTGGTACAAATTAACATAGAAACCTCTGGTCATTTAGGTGTTGCTTTGATTTTGATCTTCATCACGGGACTATCCTACATGAAAATCTGTTCCCTAAAAGTTGAATGTAGAGGCTCATAAAATTTCAGCATTCACACAGTTGAGCCATATCATTTATACTAACAAGATACATAATCAAATTTCTACAATTATAGATGCAATTCTACTGAAATCTTTGATCATGACATAAGCTTTTCTTTATGTAAATTCTTCTCAGAATACAATAAATAAGTTGGCATTTTTATTATTTTTGTTGTTGTTTAGTTGCTAAGTCACGTCCGACTCTTTGTGACCCGATGTTGCCCACCAGGTCTCTCTGTCTTTCCCAGGAAAGAATACTGGAGTGGGTTGCCATTTCCTTCTCCAAGATATCTTCACAACCCAGGAATTGAACCTATGTCCCCTGCATTGGTTGGCAGATTCTTTATGGCTGAGTCACCAGAGAAGCCCATTTTTATTCTCACCAGGAACTAAAAGATTTAATCTAATCATAATACTCTTCAAAAGAGAAGACAACATTAATACCTAGAACCAGGTCAGGAAAAATCAAGTCCCCCCACCCCACCCAGGAAATCAGTAATAAGGCTATTTATCTGTCAGTTGGCCTACATAAGTAACATCTAGCTAATTTTAAGAGCCTGACTGATAAAGATATGTAAAATCTATGATGCTTTCAATTCTAAAATGTAATGTCTATAAGAATTCTATTTTCTTTATAAACATAATACTAGAATTCCACCTTAAAATGTTGCCTGAATGACTAAGCCTTCCAAAACCTATTTAGTTATTTTAAACTAAATCCTAAAGCCTAAAGACATGTATTCCCAGCACTGTAAATTATTCTCTACCAGTTATTTATGGCCACAGTAATGCTGTGTAACAAACACCTACAACAATAATGATCTATTGCTACATATGTGAGTTGGCTGGTTAGGAGACCCTGACCATGTCTGTTGCTCCTCAAATATCTACTGGTTGGAAGGTTTGACTCACCTATGATGGCCACAGCTGGGAAAACTGAGATGATTCCTCTGTTTCTCAGACCTCATTCTTCAACTGACTAGCCCAGTTAAGGTCTCATGGCAAAGGTGGAAAAGCCACTGCTTGTATCACACCTGCTAACATCCTACTGACCAAAAAAAGTGATATGGCTAAACTCAGTGTCATGGAGTGGTATAAGGAGCTACAAATTTACATGGTGGAGGGTGTGAATTAGAGAAAGGTAAAGAGTTGGGCCAATAATACAATAACTTCTTCACACATTCTACTTATTTCATTACACTTGAGAGAGAAATCTATTATTGATAGCTACCAAGAAGAAAACCCACAAAAAATTTCAACAATGCAGAGAAAATGAAATTTCTGCAATAATAGCACAATTTGGATGCTCTTACACTTTAGTAAGACTGTGCATACTGTATGTATGACAGATGAAATTATATATTGTATACTATACTTATGCTCTTCTGTATATCAATTTGTACTTTTCTGAAAATGGTGTAACAATATATTCAGCTTCATTTATTCACTTATTCAACAATTTCTTAGCATCTCCTCTATTTTAGGTACTGTTCTGGGTACCAAGGAGCAAATCAGATAAAAATTCCTAATCTTCTGGAACAAATATTCTAGTGGGAGAGATAGACAATAGATGAGACAAATAAGCAAAATTTATATTAGATATTGATCTATAAACAGAAAAACCAAGAAAATGAGGTTGAAAGATTTTTGTAAGAAAAAAGCTGCAGTATTACATTCAGAAATAAGGAAAGCAGCATTAAGAAGGTTCCACTGGAATAAACTCCTGAAGAAAATGAAAGCGTATGCCATGGAAATGACTGAAGAAAGGAACTTTTAAATAAACAGAACAGTAAATGCAAAGGCTTTGGTGGAAGCACGTCTGAGATATTTCAGGAAAGCAAAGCGGCAACAACGACTACAGTGAAGTGTGAAAGAGAAAAATGGAAGGAACTGGGTTTAGAGAGGCACTACCAGATAAGGTAGAATTAGGGTTGTTGCAATCCTTTTTGTTTTCACACTGAATGAGATGGAAAAGTTTTAGAAGTGTTTGAATAAAAGAGTTTCATGATCTAGTTTAACTTTTAACAAGGTCACTCTGAGTGCTATGCTAATTGATTGAATAGTGGCAAGAGTAAAAGCAATGGACTAGTTAGGAAATTACTGCAATTAACCAGGTGACAAGTAATAGCTGTTTGAACAAGACTGCTAAAAGTGATGAGTAGTGGACAAATAATAAATGCATTCTGAAGTTTACAACAGGACAGTCTAATCAATGATTGTGGGGGTATGAGAAAAAGATAGGTGTCAAAATTACCCCAAGGTTTTCCAAATGAACAATTGGAAAAACGGAGTATCCACTTACTCAGATAGGAAATACAGTGGGAGAATCAGGTTTGGGGTGGTGGTGGTGGTATCAGGAACTAAGTTTCAGACATGCTAAGTCTGAAATGACTGTTAAATCCAAAGCAGAGATGTCAATGAGGTCACTAGATATCATGTGCATGGAGAACAGACCTGAGATTATGAATGGAGATATTTATTTAGGAATCATCATATAGTATTTAAAACCATAATACTGGATGGGGTAACCAAGGTAGGTCACTGAGATAGAGAGAAGTAGTGCAAATAGTGTCTACATAAAGAAACTATGCAATGGAAGAAAACTGTGTGATATATGCTCTTAGACAATAAGAGGTAGGACTTGATTACACTCAGCAATACGATGTTGTTGATGGCTTTGGTAGAGCAGTGAGAATGAAAGGTTGTTTGGAGTGGTTTATGGGGAAAATGGAAGAGGAAAGGAGACATTACTACTAATCTGACAGTCTTTAAGAAAAATAGTAAGAGGATATTTTACTAACCTTATGCATTGTAAAATTTAGATAAAATGAG
Source organism: Cervus canadensis (assembly GCF_019320065.1). Classification (NCBI taxonomy): domain Eukaryota; kingdom Metazoa; phylum Chordata; class Mammalia; order Artiodactyla; family Cervidae; genus Cervus; species Cervus canadensis. The sequence continues at coordinate 22,794,369 of NC_057389.1, read as the reverse complement.
TAGGCTTCTAGAAAAACACAACTTACTAAAACTGACAAAGAGAAAATCTGAATGGATCATTATGCATTAACAAAGATACACATTAAAGAAACTGAATTTGTAACTTAGAGCATTTCATAATAGAAATTCTAGGCCCAGATGGCTTTATTTGTGAATTTTCAGAAGATTAAAAAAGTATAACACTGATAAATTAAGAAAAAATAAAGTGCAAAAAAAGTAAAACACCAATCTTAAACAAACAAAAAACCAGGATAAAATAGAGAAGAATGGCACACTGCTCAACTCATCTCATGAGAGCAGACAAGGACATCTCCAGAAAGAAACAGGTCAATCACAGGTCAGTTTTTCAAAAATCTAAATGTAAAAGGCTTCCCACCTCACACACCAAATTCAGCAAATAAAATGCAGTGATTTTAAAAAGTATGATAAATCACAATGCATGTATTTGTAAGTAAATAAATCCTGGTAAGTAAAGTTGATTTCACATTCAGAAATCATCTATCTCAAAATTAACCAAATTAATAAAAAAAAAAACCCAAAAGTAAATAATTTAACAGATATAGATATGTATTCAATAAAGTAAAATGTCATATCCATTCACGTTATAACACCTCATAATAGACTAGGTATAAAAAGGAACTTCCATGATAAGACAAACTTACTTATAAAGTATGTATAACAAATATCATACTTCCCTGAGAAATAATTAAAGCCTTATACCTGAAATTATGACCAAGACAGTTATATTCACTCATCAGTATATTCATCCAGCTCATGTTAGTGGCTCAAGCCAATACAATTTTAAAGAAATTAAAACTTTAACAATTGTAAAGGAAAAAATAAAACTTCCTAATTTACAGGCTGGTATGATTGAGTACATAAAAAATTCAAAAGGATGCATAAGCTATTTTATTTTTAGAGGTGCTAGATGTGAGATCAATATACAAAAATAATTATGTTTCCATATAGGCAACATATAGAAAATAAATTTTAATAAATAATAACCACTTATAATGGCATAAAGATACCTAAGAACAAATATAAATGAAGCTATGTAAAACCCTTTTAGTGAAAACTACAAAATATTATTGAGAGAAACTAAGAAGACATGAGTAAATGAAATGTTCAGGGTTGTAGATTGAAAAACTCAATATGGTAAAGGTATCACTCTTTTGATATATGGAGACTTTGCTGATACCTTTAATGCATAGAAACACAGAGGGTTAGGCAAAATGAGGTGAAAGGTAATACTTTCAAAATGAAAGAAGATAAACCTCCAGAAAAAAATCAGAGATAAGCAATTTACCAGTTAAAGAAATCAAAGTAATAGTCATAAATACGCTCATCAAACTCAAGAAAAGAATGGATGAACTCAGTGAGAACTTCAACAAAGGGATATAAATATGAAAAAGAACCAATAACTGAAGAAAACAATTACTGACAAGAGAAATGCACTAGAGGAACTCAACAACAGATTAGAGAATGCAGAACAGAGCAGTAATCTCTATGACAGGGTAGTGGAAACTACCCAACTGAAACGGCAAGAAGAAAACAGAATAAAGAAAAATGAATATAGTTTAAGGTACCACTGGGAAAATGTCAAGGAAACTAACATTCATGTTATAGGCATCCCAGATGGAGAAGAGAAAAAGAAAGGAACAGAAAACCTATTTGAAGAATGGCTGATGGCTGAAAACTCCCCTACCATTCTGGTGATGGAAACAGACATTCAAGCCCAAACAAGATAAACCCAAAGAGACCCACACCAAGATGCATTATAATTAAAAGGTCAGAAGTTAGAAAGAATATAAAAAGCAGAAAGAGAAAGAAACTAATTACATATAAGTTCAGTTCAGTCGCTCAGTAGTGTCCAACTCTTTAGGACCCCATTGACTGCAGCACGCCAGGGTTCTCTGTCCATCACCAACTCTTGGAGCTTGCTCAAACTCATGTCCATTGAGTCGATGATGCCATCCAACAATCTCTGTCATCCCCTTCTCCTCCTGCCTTCAATCTTTTCCAGCATCAGGTTCTTTTCCAATGAGTCAGTTCTTCGCATCAGATGGCCAAAGTATTGGAATTTCAGCTTCAGCATCAGCCCTTCCAATGAATATTCAAGACTGATGTCCTTTAGGATGGACTGGTTGGATCTCCTTGCAGTCCAAGGGACTCTCAAGAGTCTTCTCCAACACCACAGCTCAAAAGCATCAATTCTTCAGCACTCAGCTTTCTTTATAGTCCAACTCTCACATCCATACAAAACTATTAGAAAAACCATAGCTTTGACTAGAGGACCTTTGTTGGCAAAGTAATGTCTCTGCTTTTTAATATGCTATCTAGGTTTTACTTCCCTAGTGGCTCAGACGGTAAAGCGTCTGCCTACAATGCGGGAGACCCGGGTTCAATCCCTGGGTCGGGAAGATCTCCTGGAGAAGGAAATGGTAACTCACTCCGGTATTCTTGCCTGAAAAATCCCATGGACAGAGGAGACTGGTGGACTACTGTCCAAGGGGTCGCAAAGAGGCAGACAAGACTGAGCGACTTCACTTTCACTTTTTCTCTTTCAGGTTTGTCATAGCTTTTCTTCCAAGGAGTAACCGTCTTTTAATTTCATGGCTGCAGTCACCATATGCAGTGATTTTGGAGCCCAAGAAAATAAAGTCTGTTACTGTTTCCATTGTTTCTCCATCTATTTGCCATGGAGTGATGGGACTAGATGCCATGATCTTAGTTTTTTGAATGTTGAGTTTTAAGCCAGCTTTTTCACTCTCCTCTTTTACTTTCATCACTTACATATATGGGAAACCATATAAGAAAGACTATTAGCTTATTTTCCAGCAGACTTTACAGGCTAAAAGGGACTGGAATGATATTTTAAAATACTGAAAAGAAACAAAAGCTTACCAAGAATACTCTACCCAGCAAGTTTGTCTCTTATTTTTTTTTTATTTTTATTTTGTCATACATTGATATGAATCAGCCATAGATTTACACGTATTCCCCATCCCGATCCCCCCTCCCACCTAGAGTTGAAGGGCAAATAGTTTCCCAGATAAGCAAAAACTAAGAGTTAATAACCACTAAACTGACCTTACAAAAAATGTTAAAGGGCCTCCTTTAAATGGAATAGAAAATCCCATAACTAGAAACAAGAAAATTATGAAAGAAAAAAAATTTTAGTAGTAGAGGCAAACATAAAGTAAAAGTAATAGATCATTCATCTATTAAATAAGGTTAAAAGAAAAAAGTATATCTAATTAATTAGTTAAGTTATATACAAAATAAAAATATGTAAATTATGTCAAAAACAATAAAATGTGGGTGAGTAGAACAGTAAAAATATAGTATTTTTAAAATGCACTCAATAGCCTCCAACTAATAAAAAAAATAAAAAAATTAAAAAAAGAAAATTACTATAAAATTTCTAACTACCCTCTTCAAATGGGGACATAGTTTTGAGGGCATTAGGCCACTGTGATCCCCTTGCCTGGCAAAACAATAAAGCTATTCTTTTGTACTTTGTCCAAAAAATAAATAAATAAATAAAATGCACTCAAATTTGGCAACCATCAACTCAAAATAGACAGCTATAATAAATAAGCTGTTATATATAAACCTCAAGGTAACCATAAATCATATATATATATATATATCAGATACATATTATATATACATGATATATATCTGATATATAGAGCTGTAGAATATAATAGAGAGTCCAAAAGTAAACCCACACATGCATGACAGGTTGCTTCAACCATGTCCAACTCTTTGTAACTCTATGGACCATAGCCCTCCAGGCTCTTCTGTCCATGGGACTCTCCAGGCAAGAATACTGAAGTGGGTTGCCATGGCTTCTCCCATCTTCCTGACCCAGGGATTGAATCAGCATCTCACATAGCACCACCTGGGAAGCCCAAATTAATTTATGATACAAGAGTCAAGACTATACGTGGGGAGAAGACAGTCTCTTCAATAAAGAATTTGGAAAACTGGACAACTAAATGCAGAAAATCAAACTAGAACATTTTTAATACCATACAAAAAAATAAACTCAAAATGGATCAAAGACTTAAATGTAAGACTCAAACCATAACACTCCTGGAAGAAAACATAAGGAATAGCTCTTTGACACTGATCTTGGCAATATTTGTTTTTCTGCATCTGTCTCCTCAGGCAAGGGCAACAAAAGCTAAAAAACCACACTGGACTGCATCAACTAAAAAGATTTTGCACATCAAAGGAAACCATAAAAAGTGAAAAGGCAACCTACTGAATAGGAAAAGATATTTGCAAATGGTTTATCCAATAAGGTGTTAATATCCAAGATATATAAGAAACCCATACAACTTAATATAAAAAAACCACAAGAATTCAATTGAAGATGGGCAGAATTGAGTATTTAATTTCCCCAAGAAAATATGCAATGGCCAACAGATCCACGAAAAGATGCTCATCATCATTAATCATTAGGGAAATGCAATTCAAAACCATAATAAGATATCCTCTCATACCTGTCACAATGGTTATTACCAAACAGACATCAAATAACAAGTATTGGTGAAGACGTGGAGACAAGAGAACCCTCATACACTGCTGATAGGAACATAACTTGGTAAACTCACTATAGAAAACAGTATGGAAATTTCTCAAAAAATAAGAAATGGAACTACAATTCGATCAGCAGTTCTTCTTCTGGGTATTTCTCTGAAGAAAATGAAAACGCTAATTTGAAAATATGTATGCACTCCTATGTTCACTGCAGAATTATTTACAATAGTCAAGATATGAAAGCAACCTAGTGTCCTTTAATAGATGAAAAGATAAAGATGACATGAGTAATGGAGAATAAAGAAAACTTGTAATTAGCCTCCAACCAATACAAGTAAATGAAAAAAATTAAAAAAATTTTAAAAAATTAAAAAATGAAATCCTGCTATTTAGGACAACACAGATAGACTTAGAAAGGATATTACACTAAGCAAAATAAGTCAGACAGAGAAAGACATAGAAGTGATTTCACTTATACATAGAATCTAAAATACAAAGCAATGGAACAAACAAAACAGAAATAGACTAAGATACAGAGGACAAACTGGTAGTCACCAGAGGGAAGAGACTGGGGGTTAGGCAAAATAGGTAAAGGAAATTAAGAAGTACAAGTTTCCAATTATAAAATAAATGTCACAGGGATGTAATGTATAGTATAGGGAATATAGTCAAGAGTATTGCAATAACTTTATATGGTTACAGATGGTTACCAGACTTTTCATGGTGATCAACTTGCAATGTATATAAATGTCAAATAACTATTGTATACCTGAAACTAATATGTCAAGTATACTTCAATTAAAAAATAAAATACATATGGTAATTATAAAGGCCAGTAATAACCTAGACAATCTGAAGAAAAGATTGATGATTTACTCTGCAAATATAAAAACTTACCAAAAAGTTCAGTAATTAATACAGTGTGTTACTGACAAAAAGACAGACAATAATTCATGAAAATAATCAAGAGTTAAACAGATTCATGATATCCTATGACAATTTTTTTTTTTTGAGAAGGTGATTCTCCAGAGCAGTAGGTGTAGGGTGGTCTTTCTGACTAACAATGGTATGAGTAATTGGAAATGCATGTGGAGAAAAATGAAGCTTGACCTCACTTGATTCCATAGACACAATTTGATTTCAGGTCACATCCAAATGTGAAAGACAACATCATAAAGATTATAGACGAAAACAGAGGCGTGTCACCATGACACTGAGGTAGTGAAGGATTTCTTAAATGAAACATGAAAAGTGCCAACCATAAAGTAAAATGCTTGGTAGTCTGTATTGTATTAAAATTAAGAATATTTATTAATCAAAAGACATTTTTAAGAGGGTGAAAGTACAACCCCTGGAGAGGGAGTATACACTGACCACATTATAATAGTCAAAGCAGAGGCAGAACATCTGACTGCACACATCAAAGGGCTTGTGCCCTGAAGATGTAAAACGTTTTCCAGAAAGATAGATAATTCAAGATAAAAATAGAGCAATAGAGGATATCTAGGTGACAGATAAACATGAAAAAATGCTCAACATCATTAATGATCAGAGAAATGCAAGTACACTGAAAAAGACTGAGGTTATTGAGTACTGGTGAGTTACTAAGTATATTAAGCAATAGGAATTCTCACACCCTGCTGGTGAAGTACCAATTTCTTTTAACACAATGGACAATCTTATAAAATTATCTTTTGAAGCTGAACCTTCTATGTGATCTAGCAATTTCATTCCTAGATATATCAAAGTATATTTACAAGAGTTTTCCACCAAGAGGTACTCCCTGTAAGAATTAGTAATGCATATACTTCAGGAAGAAGAAAGGCATAGAAAGAAGGAATGGAATATATTTTTAAAGTGCTGAAAGTAATTATAAGCTATGTTGGAAATTCTAGTTAAACACAGTGTAAACAGTTAATTTGTATCATGTTAGAAATATGTGGGAAGCTTCTCTGGAGGGTCTGTGGTAAGGAATCTGCCTGCCAACGCAGGAGACATAGGTTCTATCTCCGGTCCTGGATGATTCCACAGCCATGGGGCAACTAAGCCTGTGCATCACGACTACTTAGCCCACATGCTGCTGCTACTGAAGCCCAAACACTCTAGAGCCTGCACTCAGCAACAAGAGAATCCCACACAGCAATGAAGACCCAGCACAGTCACATAAATAAAAGGACTATTACAAAAATAAGTGGGAAGAACATTTCAGACATTAGAAAAATAGTAGGAAAGTCTTTAGGGCTAGATCAAGGGACAGAGTTCCTTGTTTTATTTTGCAGGAAGATATAAATGTTAAATAAATTTAGATTTTGGTAGAAAAAATATAAAGGTTAAATGTGTACATTGCATCAAAGACTTTTATGTATTCATATTCCCCCAAATCTTAATTTTCAATCTCTATAACAATAAAACAAGACAAAATAATAAAAACAAGGTGAAAAAATAAAACTCAGACTTAAGATATGTTAAAAAAAAAAGTATATGTGCATATGCACCAAAAGAGGTATATCAATATTCATAGCAACATTATTCATAATATCCAAGAGTGAGAAACAACCTAAATGCCCATCAGCAGAAGACAGGATAAATAGTGTGCATTTGTTCAATGGACCACTATAAAGCAACAAAAATGAAGGAATTTATACCTATACTCACATGTGAAGAAAATCTCACATAATGTGGGGCAAAAGACATAAAAAATGAAATAACAGATACCCTAAGAGTTTATCTGTATAGAATTCAATAAATATGCAATACTAACCTACAGTGTTTAGGGACACATTTAAGTTAGAAGAGGCATGAGGACATTTCTGAGTTGCTGGCAATATTCTAATTTTTGATCTGCCTGACAGTGACATCAGTGCTTAGTCTGTGTTACTTCAGAGATGTACGTTTTGTCTTTTATGAGTTGTATATGTGTTATATATTCCTACAGCATACATTTTCAAAGTACAGGTTACGTTTTCTGGAATCAGGGAAGTTTGGTTGTTTGTGACACTGGAAATAATCTTGTGATATGTGTTCCAATCAGAATGACATACCAGGACTAGCTGCTGGTAAGCTCTGGGAATGAATGTTCTTTAGAAGGAGGAACATATTATTTTCCCCTTGTTTAACTTTCCCTAAGTACAGCAGAGAGATTTTTCAGCCTCCCACCTTCCTCTGTAAAAGCAGACTATAATGTCAAGACATGCAATATATTTTGAAGCTATGCAAGATCTTCCTTCCTGCTGTGCTTAATTTCTGAATCCAATGCTATCACAAAAACAGATGCAATGTGAGGCCCAGTGGAAAGAGCAAGTACGATTTTCATCAGCACTCCATGGCCCTACTGTAAATTGGCCTTGTGTACACTGCTCAGGCAGATGAACCACACATTTTTTAAGATTTTATTTTAAGGCTGAGTAACAGAAAACAAAGTTCCTTTTTAAATTAAAAGTAGGCGTTTTTTTCCTTTCACATGGAACCAAAATCAAAATAAGCAGAGATGAGTTTTTTATATTTTCAATACTCATTTTGAGCTAGAAAGATTGAGATTATTGTAAATAATATTTACAATATTTAGCAAACTTGGTCATGGTAAAAGCTCATAATATGTCTGTTATCTGTTTGGGGTCTGATTTCAAACTAACTTGACAACTGAATCCAAAATTTAGTGGAAAAATGCCAGATCTTAAAAAAAAACTCTACTAATTACAAATGAGAAAAAATAAGGGCTCCATATAGGTCTTAAAATGCTCATTTAAGTGACAAAATAAATATCCTTCCTCCTTTTATCGACTATGCAATCATTTCAACTGTGAATCCAGACCTATCTCTACAAGTAAGCAGTTTCACAGAAGGAATTATTAAGTAGGCAGGCCTTCGTCAAGCATTTTTAAACACTGGAATTGGTCCTGCCTTACCAAACCTGCCATTTAAAGTACTGGGTGACTATTTAGGTAGTAGGAGAGGTTGCCAGACAAAAGCTTCATATTCTGTCTATAGATAAGCTTCTAGCTTACCTTATATTTGATATTACTGAAGGAGATTTGATGCTGAAGCTGAAACTCCAATACTTTGGCCACTTCATGTGAAGAACTGACTCACTGGAAAAGACCCTGATGCTGGGAAAGATTGAAGGCAGGAGAAGGAGATGACAGAGAGTGAGATGGTTGCATGCCATCACCAACTCAATGGACAGGAGTCTGAGGAAACTCCAGAATTGGTGATGGACAGGGAAGCCTGGCGTGCTGCAGTCCATGGGGTCGCATAGAGCCGGACACGACTGAGCAACTGAACTAAACTGAACTGAAGGAGAAACATTTATGCTGTGACTTGAATATACTTGTGCTGTATAAAATCAAGACTTCCACTTTACCAGTTTCAGGGGTAGAAAATAAACTCATGTATGTGGATTATTCAAATCAAATATTACAAGTATTTCTAAGCATATCTTTCATGTTTCCCTTGCTCTACTTCCTTTTTGGTAATTCCAAAAACTCAAGATTAATATAATCCCCAGCCTCATTCCTGTTACAATGAGCTGAGACCTTGGACTTCTTCACTGGCAACTTTTGACTTTTCCCAGAAAGAGTCAGTGTTAAAATACTGTTATTCTCTTTACTTTCACAAAAAACTAACACAACACCACAACATGGTAAATCAACTATACTCCAAAAAAAAAAAAAAAAAAAACCCCGATAATGTGATTTTGCCAATTCTTGCCCAGTGTGTGACTACTGAGTGAGGAAGGCAGGGGCGGGGGGAGAGCCATTCCTCCAGAGCCATCCTCTTCGACTCCAATGAAAAGTTGGTGCCCTGTGACAACCTAGAGGCATCGGGCGGGGAGGAAGATGGGAGGGAGGATCAAGAGGGAGGGGATATACTATACCTATGGCTGCTTCATGTTGATACACAGCAGAAACCAACACAATATTGTAATGCAATTATCCTCCAATTAAGACTAAATACATTTAAAGTTTAAAAAGTCCCAGGTCAATTGGCATTTACTTAGCAACTAACCCTACGGTGGTTTTCATTTCCGGCATACATTCTCTGAAACCTGTTCCTCTCTACCCTCTACACCTTTTCCCCTTGGAGTAGTACCACTCCCTTTTGCTTTCCTTCTCTTATAAAAACCTACCCCAATTTTTGGTTCCCAGGATGACTAACATTCTCTGGGGAAAATTCTATTACTTTGATAGTTCAGAAAGTTTTTCTTGTGACGTCTTTTTTGGCTAAATCATATATTCTGTTAGAGAAAGGGGCACAGAGGATGAGATGGTCAAATAGCAGCACCAGCTCAGTGGACATGAATTTGAGCTAGTGTAGGGAGATAGTGTAGGACAGAGGAACCTGGAATACTGCAGTCCATGGGGTCACAAAAGGTCAGACACAATTTAGTGACTGAACACATATATATAAATATATTTCCTTTATACATTCATCCACTGAATGAAATTGTATTGTTTTCACCTCTTGGCTTCTCTGAATAATGCTGTTATAGATATGGTGTACAGATAACTTTAAGACTTTGCTTTCAGTTGTTTTGGATAAATATACCCATAGGCGGGATTACTGGATCAAATGGTAATCCTATTTTTAATTTTTTGAAGAGCCTTAATACTGTTATCCATAGCAGTTTCACCACTTTACATTTCCACTATCAGTGCACCCGGGTTCCAATTTCTCTACATCATCACTAGTTTATTTCTGTTGTTTTTTTTCTATAGTGACCATCTTAATGGGTGTATAGTGGTATGTCATTGTGGTTTTGATTTGCTATTCTCTAACAGTTTGTGATAACTGAGCATCTTTTTACACACTTGTTAGCCATTTGTTTATCATCTTTGGAGAAATGTTTATTCAAGTCCTTTATGTTTTGTTTGAGTAGCTCCAGGAGTTGGTGACGGACAGGGAAGCCTGGTGTGCTGCAGTGCATGGGGTTGCAAAGAGTCAGACACAATTGAGTGACTGAACTGAACTGACTCTTGTTGAATTGAAGGAGTTCTTTATATATTCTGGATATTTACTCATCAGATATATGATTTATATATATATTTTTCATTCTGTGGACAGAGCCTCCATTTTCTTTTAGCTTCCAGTGTTACTATTGAGAGATCTGCCTTTCTGATCCTTTGTATGACATCTTCCCTGACCTGCCCTGGAGGAAACTTTTATCATCTCTTTTCCCCTAGTGTTTCCAAATTTCATGACAATCTAGTTTGGCATTTGTGTATTTTGCTCTGTTTTTAGGGGTCTTTTTCATTCTGAAACTCGCCTCCTTCAGTTATGGGAAATAATATTTTACTTGGTTCTATGGTGATCTCTTGCTTTTCATTTTTGGTATCTATATTTTCTTTTATTCTAACATTTGAGTTTATTTTTGAGTGTCTTCTATTAGTTTACATTTATTATGATTGCAATGTGAACTTATTTCTATACTATAGTTTTTCATCTATTATGTTATATTACTGCATTTGCTTCTTTTGCCTCTGCTCCTTTTAGATTACTATTGGATTGTTGGAATTTTATTTTCTTCTATTGATTTGAAATTTGTACACATTTTTTACCCTGCATGGTGATTTAGCCTTAAGGCCCTATCTCCTATGTCCCTGTGGTCATTAGAATCCCAGCGTTATCCCCTTTGCCCTACATTTCATATCCAGCACTTTGTGGGCTGCCTAACGCTTTCTGCTATCTTTTGAGATGGGTCTATTTGTGTCAAAAGGATATTTGTAGTGGTCTATTTATTATATTTATCCAGCATTTCTGTGTCTGCAACAGGAAGAGTTACATTGCAGTGTTCAGTCTATCATGTTGCTTTGCTGAGAAGTCTACCCTTAACAACTGGCAAATATAAATATGTATATGTGTATACTTATATATGTGAATATATCAATTGACTGATGAAGTAAAACCAGTACATGATTTTCTATGATTCCACATAATACAGCTTTTGTTAGCATAAACTCGATAAAGGGAGCCATGCTATTTTGTATGAACCAAAGACAATCCTTTATAACTGACAACTTTCAAAGCCTTTGTAGTTTTAGAAAGGATGCCCTATAACCATCTGAGCAGAGTTTGAAAGATAATGAATACTGCAAACAGCAGTGTACTATAACCCCCAACACGAAAAACTTGCAGTTGTTTCAGGGAATGAAATTTGGAAGTACTTATCAGACCTTCTGAACTTTGAACAAAGTTTAAAAGCCTGGAAGCATTTTTTTTTTCTTTTCCTAAGCAGTGTTCTGGTTAACTTAGAAAACAACTTCTCTATTTGAACCATGGCTTGTATCCCTCTGTTAGCCACAGCAAATGTTCATCATTATTTTAAAAGCTAGAGAGTAGGAGGGAGAGTAAAATATCCGCCGCAAGCACTTTTTTTCTCCAAAAATAAAAATAAAAAGAGAAAGGGAGGAAAGAGGCATAAAACAGTATTACGCTGCATTCTCCACTTTGTCGTTCAATGCCTTACAATTGCCTAATTGTTCATCAGGTTCACAAAAGAAATACCTTTTATTTTCTCCAGGCACTTAGAGATGACTAAGTGTCACTTAGTCAATTGGCAGAACAAAGAAGTCAATTATGGATCACATTTTCTCTGTTTCGTTACTCTTGAAAATAATTCACTTTATTGATGTAGTGTTCTGGAAAGGTGAGGGATTGACAGGCCCAGAGCACAGAAATATCAACCCATAGATTCAGGTTGCACACATGCATTTCTGTTTAAAACTAGAGGTGAAAAGGTAACTGTTTCTCAGTCTCTTCATACTGAAAACTACTCTAAAAAAATGAAACACTAAGAACTCCTGACTTCCTTCAAGTATATTTCACCTCAACTTAAAGTCACATGCTCAAATTTTCTTTCCTCACCAGTCCTAAAGATTAATTAACCTAGTCCTCAATTATCTCTTTGACATGTGTATAAAGTAGTGAGTTAGCATTACAACATAAAAAACTTAAAGTATAATTTTCATAGTTTTCCTCTAGCTAAAATATAGTATTACTCTTGTGGAAATTTGAAAAGTATATACATACACATAAAAGAGAAAATAAAAATTATCTAACTTCATAACACAGAGAAAATCACAGTTAACATTTCTGTACAATGCTGCAACAATTTTCTGTATTTATATAATAAATTATGATAACATGAATGTTATTTTATAACTTCATTTTATATTTTATGAGCATATATAAGAGATCAAATGTTCCCCTAAAATTCATTTTAATTGCTAAATTATTGTCCATAAATGGACATACTCTAATTTATTAAAGCATTCCTTTTTTATTGGGTAGCCAAAATATTTACACTGTGCCATCACAAATAACTATTGAAATGAATACCATTAAATATATGTCTTATTTTTGAACTTTTTATTTTGTATTGGGGTATAGCTAATTAACAAAATTGTGATAGCTTCAGGTGCACAGCCAAGGGATTCAGTTATACATATACGTATCCATTCTGCCCCAGGGAACATGTGTCACTGTATAAGTCTGCTTATTTTCTTACTTGTAACCTACTTGTAGTGGACTTACTACAGTAAAAGTTACTGATTTTAAGACTTACACAGTATGTGGTCAAATCCCTTTCCCCAAATTTATTACTGTGGTCAAATCCCTTTCCCCAAATTTATTACTGTGGTCAAATCCCTTTCCCCAAATTTATTACTTCACTGTCCTAAAAGTAGACTCAGTTTTATTTGTAATAAATTTCTGAAAGATGAAAATATTAATCAATTGATCATGGGTGGCCTTAAGTCATAGAATTAAGCTTTTGGATTTTTCTATTAATTGTAGAATTGTAATTCAATTCTATTAATTGAAGAATGTGTGTTCCTTTATTATATCGATATTTTTCAATATAATGTTAGGAAAGAAATTCATACTTAATTATCCTTTAATCTTGTATAGTAGTCTCTGAAATAACTCATTGTTATTCTGATCGGTTTAATGTAAGTTTGTTATTCAGACATATAAAACACATTCACATAGCAACATATTTCTTTATCTTTCCTTATTTTAAGAAGTGTCTTAAGTATAGAATATCTCATTATGCTTTTTTTAAAAAAAATAAGCCAACATGCACTATTCCTTTTAAAATTGATCTAAGAACTTAAGAGCCTAGTAAAAGTTGGAGAAATATCTGGAGAAAACATGCACAGATGTTTGTTATTTTCTTTCACTTTTTTTTTCCCAGAAATTGTTCATTTTACCAGAATTTACTAAATATGGGAATAAAACTGCTACAGAGTACAATCTATATCCACAAATGGAATTATCAAGTTATATTCAATCTATTCTGTATTTTTTAACAGCAAGTGCATTTTCTATATGCAGAGCAAGCCCTGAAGAGCACCACAGCCACAAACTGCGATTAGAAAAGCTGCTTGTTTAGCAGTTTCAAAGAGAACCAACATGACAATCAAACATGGGAAGAGCAGATGGAAAATTTATTTTAGGACATGCAGCAATAATAGAGAAATTAGGGAGCAATTAAAACATGAAAAAAAAATCAGCTTAGCTGAGAAAGTGAATCTAAAGATAGTTCAGTTCAATTCCCAATTATGCTTTTTTTTTAAACCAAAGTTTGAATTAGAAAGAATGAAATCTGAATGTTCTTTTAAGAAATAAAGCACAACTTAGAGTGACATGTGGTGACTTAAAACAGCCTTTGTACACCTATGGGTGACTCATGTTGATGTCTAAGAGAAAACAACAAAGTTCTGTAATGCAATTATCCTTCAATTAAAAAATTTTAAAAAAGAGCAATTATTCAGTACCATCACTTATTTTTAGAAGATAAATTATTGATACTATATTTGATTGCTGGCAGAGAGCAACAGTATCAAAGTCACAGTAGATAGCCCTGTCTGTTTTTTAATTAACTACTTTTAAAAATAAAAATTTTCGTTTTAAGTTGGTTGCATAAGAGTAAAGGCCCAACGTATGAATTTTTCAGACATTTTGTACCTAACACATCAGGAGAAATTAATGTGACCTTTGAAAATAAGGTTTTCTTTAAGTCAGTACTACTGGATTTAGACAGAATATGTCAAGGCACAAGAATACCTTCACAGGAATATCTGCATCTCCAAATGAAAATGAATTGTAGTATTCAGTAGAGGTAATTCCAGACACTCAGCCAAAAATCTTGTTCTGCTTCTGTTGAAGCTTAACGCCACTGAAGGCAGTGAGGATCCTATGAGGCAACGTGGCCCACGAAAGTGCAACCGTTTGTCCGTGCAAATAAAGTAGCGTCACAGGCTAGATTCTCCCGAAGTGAATCCTAACCCAAGGAGTCATGTGCTAGTGATTTAATAAAATGCTCCCAGATGAAACCAATAAAAGAGTGGCGAAAACAAAGTCAAGGAAGAGGCTGAACTAACCAGGTGTGTTTCGAGCAAAGGCCCTTGCAGGGCGGCTTCACCCTAAAGCAGAGGGAATTTTGAAGTATTATTATGGCATAGTTTATACCAACACATAAATACAACTCCAGGGAAAATGTGGCTTGATTAAATTATGTTGCCCCCAAAAGGCTATTGGTCTCCTCAGCAATTAATATCAGATTTCACATCTGACAAGTCAGAATTCAGTCTCTGTGAGAAGCCTAGGCTACTGGGTCCAGGCGTCCTCTCCAATCTAACACCACCGTGGGGGGTGGGGACACTCAATTTGTAGGCCTAAAGAGGGAAAAGGTGTGATTGGAGCAGAGTTGTGGTTTTTTTTATTTTGGTGCCAGGAGCTCAGGAAGAGTTGGTAAAGGAAGGATGGTGAAGACTAGAAGCTCAAGTTTGCATTGCTATTGAACATTCAGATGAGGATGTCACATAAGTAGTTATATACATAGATCTGAAGTGCAGAGAAGGTTTGGGGGCTGAAGAAACAAAAGTTTGGAAATTTTAGCATATTGTTCAGTTGCTAAGTAGTGTCCAACTCTTTGTGGCTCCCATGGACTGTAATGCTACAGTCCTCTGTAATGCTACCAGGCTCCTCTGTCCTCCAATATCTCCTGGAATTGGTGCAATTCATGTCCATTAAGTCCATGATTCTATTAAACCATCTCATCCTCTGCCGCCCCCTTTTTTCACGTTCAATCTTTCCCAGCATCAGGGTCTTTTCCAATGAGTTGTCTCCATATCTGGTGGCCAAATTACTGGAGCTTCAGCTTCAGCATCAGTGCTTCCAATGAATATTCAGGGTTGATTTCCTTTAGGATTGGCTGGTTTGATCTCCTTACTGTCCAAGGAATTCTCAAGAGTCTTCTCCAGCATCACAATTCAAAAGCATCAATTCTTGGGTGCTCAGCCTTCTTTATGGTCCAACTCTCACATCTGTACCTGACTACTAGAAAAACCACAGCTTTCACTCTACGGACTTTTGGTGGCAAAGTGATGTCTCTACTTTTTAATATGCTGTCTAGGTTTGTCAAGGCTTTCCTTCCACGGAGCAAGTGTCTTTTAATTTCATGGCTGCAGTCACCATCTGCAGTGATTCTGGAGCCCAGGAAAAGAATATCTTTCACTGCTTCCCCTTTTCCCCCTTCTATCTGCTATGAAGTGATGGGACCAGATACAATGATCTTAGTTTAATGTTGAGTTTCAAAGTAGCTTTTTCATTCTCCTCTTTCACCCTCATCAAGAGGTTCTTTAGTTCCTCTTTACTTTCTGCCATTAGAGTGGTATCATGTGCATATCTGAGCTTGTTGATATTTCAGCATATAGACAGTGTTAAAAGCTATGAAATGGAAGACTTCCTCCACGTTAGTTTCAGGTGTACTATGTAGTGATTTGACATTTGCATACATTATAAAGTGATCACAGTAAGTCTAGTAACCATCTGTCTCCATACAAACTTATTACAATAGTTTTTACCATATTGTATGCTATACATTGACACGACTGAGTGACTTCACTTTCACTTTTCGCTTTCATGCATTGGAGAAGGGAATGGCAACCCACTCCAGTGTTCTTGCCTGGAGTATCCCAGGGTCGGTGGAGCCTGGTGGGCCACCGTCTATGGGGTCACACAGAGTCGGACACGACTGAAGTGACTTAGAATAGCATAGTATGCTATATGTTACATCCCCGTGGCTTACTTATTTTATAACCGGAGGCTTGTACCTCTACTTCTCCTTCACCTATTTCACCAACCTCCCCCTCCACAACTACCACCCATTTGTTCACTGTATCTATGAGTCTGTTTTGTTTTGTTCATTTTTTTGTTTTAGATTTCACATCTAAGTGAAATCATATGCCATTTGTCTTTCTGTTTCTGACACTGCAGTTAGCATTAACACCTTCTAAATCCATTAATGTTGCAAATGGCTAGACTTCTTTTTTCTTTTTAGTGGTTGAGAAGTATTCCATTGTATACATATACCACTTCTTTATCCATTCATCTGTTGATGGCTACTTAGGCTGCTTCCATATCTTGGCTATCATAAATAACTCTGAGATGAACACTGGCGTGTGTATATATTTTTGAATTAGTGCTTTTGTTTTCTTCAGTTAAATACCCAGAAGTGAAACTGATGGATCATATGGCACTTCTATTTTTAGTTTTTTGAGGAACCTTGATACTATTTTTCATAGTGACTGGACCAATTTACAATCCTACTAACAGTACACGAAATTTCCATTTTCTCTATGCAATCACCAGCATTTATTGTCTTTTGATGATGGTTATTCTGACACATGGGAGGTGATATCTCATTATTTTGATTCACATTTCTCTGATTAGTGATGTTGAGCATGTTATAATGTGTCTGTTGGCCATCTGTGTATCTTCCTTGGAAAAATGTCTATTCGTGTTCTCTTGTCCATGTTTCAGTCAGGCTGTATGAATCCTTTATATATTTGGATGCTAACCCTTTATCAGATATATCATTTGCAAATACTCTCTCGCATTCAATAGACTGCCTTTTCTATTTTGTTGATAGTTTCTTCCACTGTGCAAAAGCTTTTTAGCTTGATGTAGTCCTATTTGGTTATTTTGAAGTTAGTTAAATGAATAAGTTCCTGAATGAATGATTACGTGGTTTGGAGGCTTCTTGCTTGTTTTGGTTCACTGTGAAATTTGAATTTGTTTTCATGCCTATGGAGGAGGATAGCATGTATCCGTATTGAATCTCTTCTGGATAAAGAGGGCTGGTTTGCTGGAGGCAAAAAGGAGTAACCCTGGTCCTAATGAGTTCATCCAGTGGTTTTCAAGACAAAGGTAGAGCTGAATCTAGGAAATAATATTTTTCTTTTGTAGTAAGTAAAACATGGTTTTTATTTGTTGAAAAAATTAAACAAAACAGGTATATAGTATTCTGTTGAAAATCCTGTCCTCCAGTTCCCCACCTCCACTCCCAGGTGCAATCACTATTATTTGGTATGTATCTCTTTGAGACCTTTCATTAATGTGTCTGTATATCTCTTTCCTCAAAAAACCCCGGGGCGGGGGGAGTTATTCTTGATTCTATCGCCTTAAAATAATGCATGAGTAGGGACTTCTCTGATGGTCCAGTGGTTAAGAATCCACCTTCCAGCGCAGTGGACAGAGTTTTGATCCCTGATCAAGGAACTAAGATCCAGCATGCCTGGGAGGTGGGGGAAACCAAGCTCATGTGCCGCAACCACAGGGCCCTTGTGCTCTGGGGCCTGAGCACTGCAACTAGAGAGAAGCCGAAGCATTACAACAGAGCCCGTGTACTGCAACTAGGCTGCAACACAGTCAGAAATAAATAAATCAATATAATAAAGTAGTGTATGAGTAAAGTGCAAGATTTCCCCCCTGTCCTTTTTCCTCACTTCAGATTTAATTTCTGGAAATAATTACTATTTAAACTTTGTATTTATTTTCCCTTATTTTCATATATATATATATATATATATATATATAGCTAATATATATTTATGTAGATACAGTTTTAAGACATAATATGCTGTTCTTAGAACTCAATGCACTGCCTTTTTCAGTTAAGAATATGACATGCACACATTTCCAAATTAATATATATATAAAAACATGTCATACTTTTTAATTTTTATATAACAGCCATTTTATATGACAGGATAATTTATTCAGCCATTCAGTTTTACTGGACATTACATTACTACATTATTTGTAGGCTTTTGTTTCAGAAAAAATACTGAAATAAACATTTTTCTGCTGTTATTATACCATTGCTTTCGTAGGACAGATTCCCAGAAAAGGGATTTCTGCATCACAATGCAGATATTTTTTTGTTTATTACATATCAGCATTAGAGCAGTTTTTAAAACACATTTTAAAAAGTCAATTCTACTGTAACAGATACGTAACTTATTAGGATGGAATATTATATATTTTATAAAATAATCTAGATCAATATATTTTAAAGATAAACAAGATCTTTGTATCATTTTATTGATTTTTTCCCACAACTTCCAAGCTATGTATTTATACACTATGACAAAGCCACGACATAACCCAGTCTCAGATAAAATAATTCTACAAACAAAAAAGAAAATTTTAAGTAACCTATTAATTTGTCTATCTTTATACACCATTCAGGGATACATGTCCTTCAGTGGTACTAATTTAAATTCTCTTTTTCTCCCTCGCTTTTTATTCCACATATCCAAGATGCTTCCATGTTCAGTCAAAATAACTATCAAAAGCTTCTACCTTAGTTCTAGTTTGCATGTCTTCTGCCACTGTTTTTTGCATGTCAAATTCTGCACTTGTGAT
This sequence comes from Cervus canadensis, assembly GCF_019320065.1. Classification (NCBI taxonomy): domain Eukaryota; kingdom Metazoa; phylum Chordata; class Mammalia; order Artiodactyla; family Cervidae; genus Cervus; species Cervus canadensis. Next base: position 22,775,109 of record NC_057389.1, on the reverse strand, counting down.
TAGAATACGTGTCTTAAGCTATGTGTTTTGGGGACACTGCAAAGTGCAGAAGTCTCCTTAATCATACTTGATTAGACCAAGGATGAATCTTTGATATTATTACATGGCCCAGTCAGAGTCCTTTCCCAATCTTATTAGGACTGGAAATGAGAGACTGAGAGTCAATTTCTTTATAAGATTGTAATAATAACAAATGGATTCAAAGATCTGTTTGCCCCTAATTATCTTTGTATAGGCCAAAAGCCATCTGCACTGAAAGTGGCATCTTGTTCTTTTTCATATATTGAAGTATAATTGATTTACAATGTCATGTTAGTTTCAAGTGTATATCACAGTGATTTATGCTTCTTCAGATTTTTTCCTTTATAGGTTATTACAAAATACTGAGCATAGTTCTCTGTGCTATACATTAGTAGCATCTTGTTGGTTATCTATTTAATATATAGTAGTGTATATATTGGAGAAGGCAATGGCAACTCACTCCAGTACTCTTGCCTGGAAAATCCCATGGACGGAGGAGCCTGGTGGGCTGCAGTCCATGGGGTCACGAAGAGTCAGACACGAGTGAGTGATTTCACTTTCACTTTTCACTGTCATGCATTGGAGAAGGAAATGGCAACCCTCTCCAGTGTTCTTGCCTGGAGAATCCCAGAGACGGAGGAGCCTGGTGGGCTGCCGTCTATGGGGTTGGACACGACTGAAGCGACTTAGCAGCAGCAGCAGCAGCAGTGTGTATATGTTAACCCCAAACTCCTAATTTATCTTTCCCCTCTTCCTCTTTGATAACCATATGCTTATTTTCTGTTTGTGGGTTTCTTTTATAAATTAGTTCATTTGTATCATTTTTTTTAGATTCCACAAAAAAGTAATATCATATGATATTTATATATTTGTCTTTGGTTGGCTTACTTCAGTTAGAATGATAATCTCTACATCCACCCAATATTGCTGCAAATAGCACTATTTCATTCTTTTTTATGGCTGAACAATATTCCATTGTACCACATCTTTATTCATTCACCTGTCAATGGACATAGGTTGCTTCCATGTCTTGGTTATTGTAAATAATGCTGCAGTGAACACTGGGGTGCATGTATCTTTACAAATTATGGTTTTCTCCAGATATATGCTCAAGAGTGGCATAGCAGGATCACATGGTAGCTCTATTTTTAGTTTTACAAGGTACCTCCATATTGTTCTTCATCGTGGCTATACCAATTTACACTCCCACTGATGGTGTAGGATGTTTCTTTTTTTCCCCACCCTCTCCAGCATTTATTGTTTATAGATTTTTTGGTGATGGCCATTCTGACAGGAGTGAGGTGATACCTCATTGTAGTTTTGATTTGCATTTCTCTAATAATTAGTGATGCTGGGCACTTTTTCATATACCTGTTGGCCATCTGTATGTCTTCTATGGAGAAATGTCTATTTAGATCTGCTGCCCATTTTTGGATTAGGTCATTTGTGTTTGGTATTAAGCTGTATGAGCTGTTTGAATATTTTAGAAACTAATCTCCTGTTGGTTGCATCATTTGCAAATATTTTCTTCCATTGTGTAGGTTGTCTTTTTGTTTTATTTATGGTTGGTTTCCTTTTGCTCTGCAAAAGCTTTCAAGTTTAATTAGGTCCTATTTGTTTATTTTTGTTATTTCCATTACTCTAGGGGTAGCTTCTTCTGATTTATCTCTTGTTTCTTTAATTTTCTTCCTGTATGTCTTATTTGCCATTGTGCTTTGCAAGGAGTTCTTGAGTTTCTCTGCATTTTAGCCACAGAATGTTCAGGAATTTTTAATAAGCTATATCACTATTCATAATTTCCAGTTCTTACTTGATATTTGGAGATTATCCAGTGCATAATTCCAAGTGCATAATCAGCATAGTTTCTTTATAAACTGTCTTATGATTTCTTTGACTAGTGTGCCTGTGGATCTATTTAATTACCTATAGTGTTGACAATTGCTTATGTTGTCTTTTCCCCTCATCTTTGGTTGGGCGATAGATGTTCCATTTGAAAAATAATTTGTAGAAATAATTTCAAACCTAAAATGAAGTTATCTTCCTTTAGTGAGAATTTCCTTTTGTCAGGCATCTGGAGGCACAAGCAAACCAGATGACTGTCAGTCAGTATCAAAGTGTGAAATTTTCTGTCCAGCCTAGAAGACGGAGAGCTCATTGCACCTGCTTGCCAAGGTTGCAGTACTTCCTATTTGTCCATGCTTCTTCAGGTGCAGCCCACAGGGTTTGTTCTCCAGGGACACCTGCCTTGCTAAGCCTTGGACTTAGCTTTTGTTGCTCTAGATCAAAGAAGTTGTCGAAGGCACTGCACAGCTTCTCAAAGCTCTTTTTAGATCTGCAAACATCCCTGCACAAAAGGAGCTTACAAGACCTGGTGCTCTTGGATTTCTATATTATCATGGAAATTGACATGGTTGTACCACAGTATCATTTTGAACTCCAGTATTTTTTCTGGTTAGCTATCCTGTTTTGTGGAAAATGAACTTAAACAATCTGTGGGTCCCTCTTTTAAAAAAATGATACAAAATTAGATACAAGGCCTTGAGAGAAAATATCAAGGGAGGATCCCTGAAACCTAAACTTCATTAGCTTTTTGATAAATATTCCTCCAGCAGCTTCACTTGCTGGTTGGGTTCAAATTACCTGTTCTCCATTACCCAACATGGAAGGCACCATAATATGTCTTTAAGCACATGAACTCTATTGAATATGGTGTTAAGAGTCACATTCTAAACAGCAGGAGAGCTAACACAGCAGAACACTCCTCCCTATTCACATGTACCTGTTCTTTAAGTGAAGTGGTAGGCAGAAGGAACCATATTACTTATATAGTTATTTATATCTCATTCTCACTCTTTTTCTTTCATATAAGTAAGCATATTTGAATATGCAGAAGTTAAATTTGCATGTGACGCAACTCCATTATTATCTGTAATTCCTCCCTTGAAACCTTCTTTAAAAGTTATTTCAAAGAGCATATTCTAGTTCCAGATGAATGTAAATTTTCAGTTAATTTTACTGTAAATTACAAACTTTCTTACATTGTTGGCACTATTATAATCTACGTGAGTTATACTTTTTGAAATTATTGAGATTATATTGAGGCCAAATGGTTAACATTTTAATGTTTTGTGTATGTTCTAAAAGAATGAATATTTTCTAATATTGGTAGGGAGTTCTTTATAAATCAATTAGATTAAATGTGCTTTTAAAATTAAAATATACTTTAAAAAATTTTAAATTTCTATAGCCTTACCTATTTTTTGCCTGTATTATTTATTGATATCTGAAAGAAATGCCTAATGGCTATGTATTCAACAATGCTCAATATATTTTTCTATTCTGTTAACATGCAAAAAACTGGTTATCTGGTGGGCAAAAAATTGTAAATAATCTGTGAAAGAAGAAACAGAATACAACCTAATTGGAAAAATTTTAAAGCCTAAGACACAGGCAGAGATGTACACTTTTGCCAATGCTTAGCAACAGAGATTGGATTTATATCTCCATTGAAAACAATTATAAAACTGAGCTAGATGTCTAAAAGAATTGTCTAAGATGTTGGAGAACAGGCAGGTAAGTCATTAAGGTAAATATAAGACTGAACCCTGGCTTCCTGGGTGGCTCAGAGTTAAAGAATCTGTCTGCCAACGCAGGACACGAAGGAGGTGCAGGTTCAATCCCTGGGTCGGGAAGATCCCCTGGAGGAGGAAATGGCAACTCGCTCCATTATTGCTGCCTGGAAGTTTTCATGGACAGAGGAGACTAGCAGCTACATATAGTTCACAGGGTCGCAAAGAGTCAGACAGGCCAGTGCTGAACTCTGTGACTGCCTGGATTTCTGCATGGAGGGCAGAATGATGCTCTACTGAACTGACTGCATGGAGACGAGTTCAGAGAGGCTGAGGCACCCAAGAGCTGCAGGCCAGAGTTATGGAGAAGAGGAGTTATGCACAAAAAGAGCTTCAAAATTCTGCATAGGAGCTCTCTTGAATCTTTGCTGAACACTAAGATAGGCAAGAACTGGGCAAAGAGGGACCAGGATTTTAAGCTGAACACTTTCCAGAGCTCACAAAGAGGAGAATTTATGCAGAGGATTCAACAGAGACTCCAGAAGATCCAAACAGAATTAATCCAAATGGAATCACGCTTCCCTAGCGTGAAGGCTACACTAAGCCCACCCAAACAAAATTTTAAAAAGACAAGGAAACCATAAACAAAATGTAAAGTCTATCAAGGTAGCAGAATCCAAGATCAATGTATAAATATCATTTTTTATTTGTATACACTAGCAAATCAACTATTAAAAATTTAAAAATCATTTAAACTAGCATTAAAAGCATGAATTATTTAGGGATAAATTTAACATAATGTACTCAGGTACCAGGCCTAGATACTGGAAACCACAAAGATTGTTGTGAGAAATTAAAGAGGATTTAAATAAGTGGAAAAATATATCATCTTCATTAAGCAGAATACTCAATATTCTGAAGGTGTCAATTTTTCTTAAATTCATTTGTAGATTCAGTGTAACCTCAATCAAAATCCAAGCAGGGATTTTTACAGAAAATGAAAACATTTTTCTACATTAGATTAGAATGGTTAAAAGGGAAAAGACAGACAATATCAAATTAAGGATGTGAAGCAACTGGAATGTACATTATCGCTGGGAATAGAAAGTAACACACCTACTGTACTAGTCTTCTACTGATGTGTAACAAACTACCACAAACACTGGCTTAAAACAACCCACATTTATTATCTCATAGTCTCTGTAGGTCAGAAAGCTAGGCACAATTTAGGGAAGAAAGTCATCTGCTTAGTCTCACAAGACTGCCTGCCATCAAGGTGTGGTCAGGGCTAGGTTCTCACCTGAGGCTTGAGGTTTTTGCCCAACACCCTCAGGTTTTTGGAAGAATTCATTTACTTGTGGCTGCAGAATTCATGGCAGCTTACTTTTTCAAAAACAAAGGAGAGAGAGACACTCTAGAGTGAGTTTACTTTGAGGACAGAGTCTTATATAAAGTAAAGTGTTGACTGGAATAACATTTCCTCACATTTGCCATATGCTATTGGCTAGAAGTAAGTTACAGTACAAGTCACAGTGGACAAGCTGAATCCCCTTGCCCATACTCTAAGGGTGGGAGTTATAAAAGGGCAGGAACACCAGGAGGCAGAGATCATGGGGACCACTTGAAAGCCTGTCTCCCACAGTCATGTGGAAAACAATTTGATACTTTCTTAGAAAGTTAAATCTTATCACATCACACACTACTTCAAATCCAAAGTATTTTCCTGAGAAAAGTTAATGCATATGTCCACACAAAGAATTGCTTGCAAATGTTCATTAGAAAATTTATTTGTAATAGTCCCAAAATGGAAACGATCCAAATACCTAGTTAGTGGTAAATGGATAAACAAATTGTGATATATATAATGGGATGCTATTTAGCTCTAAAAAGGGATAAAACATTTATATGTGCAACACATGAATGAATCTCACACATTTGTACTAAATAAATGAACCCAGAAACTACAGACTATATTCTATTTGTATTAAATCATATGGAATTTATTATAAAAGGAAAATGTAATATTTCATACTGAGAGACAGTAAACTAGTAGTTGTCTGGTGCTAGGCATGGCAGATAGAGACTGACCAGAAAGGAACACAGAGGAACATTTGGGGATAATAGTGATATCCTCTATCTTTATTATAGCAATAGATTTAAACATGTACATGATGACAAATGTATGGCTAGCAATTGTCATACCTTTCTCAATATCATATCCCACTCTGGCTGGCTGGTGGAAGTTAAGAGTATGTGAAGGAAGTAATCTGATATGTGCTTTATTTCATTGCATAGGTTGATAGCATGAGTTTATATTGTACTCAAAACAAACAAGAAACCTCAAAGATCATGTGCATGACTATATGGGAATGGGAGGGAGTAAAGGAAATGTATGTGGGATTTATTCCTAGATAGGAAAGCCCTTGAGGTAGATAGTTGAGGAGATTCAAACCCTTTACTGTGGCTAATAATGAAATTCATGTTGGACGGAGCAAAATAAAAACAGAGATACCCTCAATGCAATGAGAATGAAAGGTCAGATGGAATAGATGAAACAGGTGAGCTGGACATACAGGAGAAAGAAAGGTATACAGATATTCCAGGAGATGGTAAGCTTCAAAGTTTGTAAAAATGGAATTGAGAAGCTTAGAGTAAGAATGTTGAGTCCAGAATTTCAGAAGATACAAAAGGTGGAAGTTGAAGATACCAAAACTGACTGGGCTTCCCTGGTGGAAGATATCAAAACTGATCATAAAAGATGTACTGGAACTGAAATCTTTATGTCAAGTAATTAAATACTTGAAAAACATAAAAGAATAGATAGGAAGCCTGTAAGTTATGGTAATGAAGTTATGGCAATGAAAATGGGAAGACCATGATGCAAACAAGATACAGCAGACTGCAATAACCCTGAAGTAGGATCATAACCTCAAGACAGCAGTTGTTCGGTACTCTACAAATGTTCTTACTGAAATACCAGTCTGTGCTCTGAAATATGTAAGTTCAGAAGTTAACTCAGTAAATGAGACCCAGGGCTGCAACAATAGAACTTACACTAGCATTAAACCATAGGTTTAATCAAGCCATCAATTAAAGTTCCCCTATACCCTCATGGAAATGAAATATGTACCATGTCTGTAAATTATTTTTCCAATGAATTTAATATCATGTCTTTGTATTGCTTTTAAAGCTTAAATTAGGTGCCACTAGAACCAATACTGTTTTGGCAGATACTTGCTTACCTAGAGTAATTTGAAAGATTCATCTGAACCAAATTGTCTCTGCCACTGGCCTTTTTGTTATCTATTAAACAGTTTCAAATGAATTTATCAAGTTAATTTCAACGAACAAGACATCAGTCAGAGCACTCAAAAAGAAAAAATAAAAGGAATTTTGAGATGTAGAGAACAAAAAATCAAGAGGAAGGCATATTGCCCAGGACAGCTGAATGTAAAGGGCCTGTCTATAACATGACGCAGAGTCTACACAACCCAAGCAGAGCAAAGGGGAATAAAAAGGAAGAAACGCTGGCCTACTTTTCAGTTTGGGGCAGAGAGGACCTAGCTATCGCTGCACACGCTTCTCATCTTTATGTATAACAAAATCATAATGTTCAAAAAGCAGTTAAGCTTCTTTGACCTGATTTAAAATATTATTTTACCTACGGGAATATAGCGTATTTTTAGAAAAAAATAATCTATGCAATGGTCTTACTAAACAATGGGTTGTATCTAACTACAGGTGAAATAGTTATTTTTGTGAGAAATGGTTACTAAGGACTAGGTAAACTGCAACCAAAAACCTAAAGGTTATTAGTTATTGTTGGTGAGATTGTAGAGTGAATAGATTGTTTCTCCACTACAAATTAGAGAAGGAAATGACAACTCACTCCAGTATTCTTGCCTGGAGAATTCTATGGACAGAGAAGCCTGACAGGCTACAGTCCACGGGGTCGTAAAGAGTCGGACATGACTGAGTGACTATCACTCACTCCATTACAAATAGAAACATTGACTTCTTGTGATTGGACTAGAAGATCACAAGTTTTCTTGCCAAAGGGTTCATATAGATGGGGCTTCCCAGGTGGCTCAAATGGTAAAGAACCTGCCTGCAATGTGAGAGACCTGGGTTCAATCCCTGAGCAGGGAAGATCCCCTGGAGAAGGGCATGACAATCCACTCCAGTATTTTTGCCTGGAGAATCCCATGGACAGAGGAGCCTGGCGGGCTACAATCCATGGGGCCGCAAAGAGTCGGACATGACTGAGCAACACACACAGACACACACACATACACACACACACACATACTCATAATCTTGGGCTACCCAGGTGGCCCAGTGGTAAAGAGTCTGCTTACCAATGCAGTTGGCATGGGTTCAATCCCTGGGAAGATCCCTTGGAGGAGGCAATGGTAACCCACTCCAGTATTCTTTCCTAAGAGACCCCTTGGACAGAGGAGCGTGGCAGGCTACAGTCCATGGGTTCACAAAGAGTCGGACATGACTGAGTGAGCACACAATGAGATTCTGTGCATGCAAATCAGAATCTTGATTTTGTGTTGAGGCCCTGGAGAAGATGAAGGAGCTCTCAAGAGTGTTTGAGCACTTTTTTCTTCTTTCTCCACCAAATTAGAGAGACAGAGGATCAAGTACAAATTATGAGTGGAAACAATGAGGACTGAGATCCCTGATGAAGCCACAGATAGGTTTTAGAAAACTGAAGTACTTGAAAATTGAAGTGAGGAGAAAAGAGAAAAGAACTCAGGGATTCTCCCTTTGAAGTTATTACTAAAAAAGGACATAGTTAACAGTAATGTACCTACTGTAGGGTATGTGTGTGTGCTTAAGTTTGCTATAGGAAAATCATCTGTAAAATATTGTATTGATGTTTATTTCACTTTTCTATTCAAGATGTTTTTGTCAATGTTATAAAAAGAATAGCATTACAGTGTCTGATAAAAGTGGAAGTGTCAAAATGCTTCTACAGAAGCAGTCTGACTACCTAGTGTCAATTACCCTTTGTACAGATTACATTTTATTCTCAATTACTTCTTGAACAATAGATTTATAAACATACACCTATCAAATAAAAATATAAAAATCAGACAGTACAGTAGATTGAAAAATATTCTCAAAATTCAGTGCCTACCCTAGATGTCACAACTCCAACTCGAATGCCTCAAGACAAAATTCAGATGCCTCCAAGGACAGCATAAAAGAGCAAGAATCCTGGTGAGAAGGGACAGCAGATGGAGAATGAGGGATCTACATAGAGGGAGTAGGCCTACTTGGCTTCAGAAGGTTGTTACTTGGTGGCAATGCAAGCCCAGAGTAAAGCTCCTGATTTTCCAAGAAAATCAGAAAGTTCTGTTTTGTTTTTTAATGTAAAATCTTGTAATTTGGGATCCTGGCAACTAATTTTAAAACATTTATAGCCCAAAATTTTTACATATTTACTTTTTAGGGTATGGGGAGAAGCCGGCCCCTGGCCAAATTTTCTATCTGGGCCAATGGACTATCAGTTGATTTACTGACTGACTTTTAGTTGCTTTTGTACATTCATTTACTTTCTTTAGACTAATTACATGAAGACCAATGAGTTGGCTTCAAAAGAGAGACTCAACTTTTAACCTAAATGGCAAATGAACTGAACCTTTTCTCTTTATGAAACCTTTATGCTGCAGATGCTGCTGCTACGTCGCTTCAGTCGTGTCCGACTCTGTGCGACCTCATAGACGGCAGCCCACCAGGCTCCCCCGTCCCTGGGATTCTCCAGGCAAGAACACTGGAGTGGGTTGCCATTTCCTTCTCCAATGCATGAAAGTGAAAAGTGAAAGTAAAGTCGCTCAGTCGTGTCCGACTCTTAGCGACCCCATGGACTGCAGCCCACCAGGCTCCTCCGTCCATGGGATTTTCCAGGCAAGAGTACTGGAGTGGGGTACCATTGCCTTATAAGGACTTGTAAATAGCTCTTTAGGATTTCATTGTGACCACATAGTACACAATTGAAAGAATTATGAAACTGGAAATTATGAATCTATCATTCAAATCAGTTAACTCAGTCTCAAAAGATTTGGGTTACTTCATATGGAATAGACAATTTTGGCTTTCTACAGAACTTAGTTCACTGAATAACTCTTGCCCTGCATAGACACAAGATAAGAGGTCTGAGGTGACCATGCCTTAGGGCAGTTTGGATTTGGTTTATAAGTATTTTGAAGATGTCAGAAACACCCTAGAGTTGTACAAGGACCAGAGCTTAAGAGATTCAAACTAAGAAAAGGAAACAAAAATCCCACTAATGAAATCTGGAATCAGACAAAGGATGATATACTGATACTCACTTATGTTTCACTTTGGCAGTTCATTTGTATGTGTGTATAATGTGTTTCCTTTGAAAACAAATATTTTTCTGAAGGAAATCTTAGCTTTCTTGTAATCAAGGTACGGTCAATGCAGCTTAAATCAGCAGTAACTGCTCTTGGTACAAATATGTTTGAATTTTAATTTGAAAGTTGAAAAATTTTGACTTAAAAAAATTGAATTTACTAACATGAAAATGCATTATTACACTGTTGTTGGGTTTTTTAATTTTAGCATTTTTTTTCCCAGAACTTTCAATGAGAGTACTTACATTGAAAACAAAATCAATCAATAATATTAACTATTATTATTACTGTTATTACCAGCTGTTGGAGTATATATAATCAGAAAAGTGTTTCTATTGGTAATTAAGCTACATGAAAAACCGTTCTCTAGAGAAAGAGTGGGGGAACAGATCATTAACTACATCCGCTGTTTTTTTAAAAAAATACTTAGAAAGGGAAGCTTCAAAAATGCAACTGCTGTTGATTAACCTAAATACTGTTTCTTAGATGTTTTTAATTTAAGATTACTTAATCAGAAACTATAACAAATTACTACTCCATCTTCTAAATAATATGCTCTCAGATCAATAAAAGAGAAAGAATTGCATGATTACTAGGCAGATGGACTACTAGTTATCCATTAATTTTTATTTTGTATTCTGGAACAGATATGTATGAATATAATAATTAATAAATCAAATGAAAGAAGTAACCAATAAACAATCATGGAAATTCACAGTTTCCAAAATTTGTCCAACTTTACTCTAAATTCATGTCAATCACACCGTGTTTCTCAATTCAATTCTGAAACTTAAGAAAAGGGAATCTTCAGGAGATATCAATAGAATCAATACATACATGTAATATCTGTTATAGAAGACATATGTGGATTTATAAGTGTACATATATGGGGGTTAACTCTCATGGAAGGTCAGTGAGCAACTTTAAAAGAAAGGAAATGATTTGAAACCATATCTCCACTTAAGCAACCACAGGTGCCACAAAGAAGTCTCTTTCTTTTTATTTTTTTTTTGTCAATTCCAGAAAAATAAATGACCCAATCAAAAAATGGGCCAAAGAACTAAACAGACATTTCTCCAAAGAAGACATACAGATGGCTAACAAACACACGAAAAGATGCTCAACATCACTCATTATCAGAGAAATGCAAATCAAAACCACAATGAGGTACCATTACACGCCAGTCAGGATGGCTGCTATCCAAAAGTCTATAAGCAATAAATGCTGGAGAGGGTGTGGAGAAAAGGGAATCCTCTTACACTGTTGGGAATGCAAACTAGTACAGCCGCTATGGAGAACAGTGTGGAGATTTCTTAAAAAACTGGAAATAGAACTGCCATATGACCAGCAATCCCACTTCTGGGCATACACACCGAGGAAACCAGATCTGAAAGAGACACGTGCACCCCAATGTTCATCGCAGCACTGTTTATAATAGTCTCTTTCTTTTTAAATGCCTTCCAGAACAAAAGTGTCCAGGCATTGGATCTGGTCTCTTCCCCTTCACCCCACCATTCTTGAGGTCCAATTAATACATTAAAAACTGCTCATATTTAAGGTGTAAAATTTGATGAGTTTAGACATATGCCTACACCCACGATTAAGGTAGTAAATATTGGATTTAGTCATTACAACATTTATGATAAGTGTAGCCAGATTTGTATAGATGCTTAAGATGCTTTAAATATTTTTATTATTTAAAAGCAATTGAAAAGTCAATGTAGTATGGGGGACACCAGAATGACTGTGGAGTGAGGATGTTAGAATTACTATGAAAATACTGGAAATGGTAAATACTCTTTTGTCAGGGGTAACTGCCATGAAGAACAGTGCCCTCTTAGTTTGAAGTTTGGGAGGTATGTTCCAGAAAACAAAGAGAAAAACCAAAGAAAACAAAAAACCTATCAGATGCATTCCAGCATTTTTAACCATCTCCATTTCTTACTCATTAAAAAGTAAAAAGTGGAGAATACCCTTGACAATGTATACATTTTATGCCAGACATGCATTATATTATTTAAATATTATGAATCCTGTCAATGCCTATAATTGGTTCTCACATACAAACGTGAGGACTCACATTTTTTCATGTTTAGGATACAACATATTAGCATGCATTTCAGAGAATGATATTGCATTTGGGTTCCAAAAGTGGAAATTCTTGAAATTTAAGACTGCATGTGTCAGAATCTACTTGGCCAAAAGATTCACAGTATCTATTCTAATATAAAGTAATCTCCATTTCAAATGAAGCAGATATATATCAGTATTAAGAAAACAAAGAGCTCAACCTAATGCTGGAGGTCTTCTATTGACACTTCACTCCCTCGTAAGATTCTTCCACTAAAAGATTACTGCATGGGAGACTTAACAAAGGGGCACATGTGGCCCTGGATTTGGTTATTAGCGTAGTGAATTATATTTTTATTATAATTGTTTCCTCTTTACTATTCTATGCTTAAGGGACCTGCTCTTATAAATGACTACAGGATAAATATAGCTGACAAACACAAATGACGGTATCTTTTGGCATTAAGATAATTATAGATCATTACATACTAGGAACAGTCAATAGTCCTAAAGTAATATGATTAAATAAAGCACTTTAAAACTGTAATTCACCTAGGCTTTTTAATATTTTACTATTTCTCCTTTGTTGCTCCAAAGCTATGAATTTCAAGATTTATTTGTCACTACTCTCTATATTTTCTGCTGTACACAGTATTTGTGGGCTATGGCAACCAATCCCCTTGGGCTTTCTTTTGCTTTAATTTGCATAAACACAGGCATCATATGAATATTCAGTGAGTGGCTTTGCATTAAGTAAGTGCCCTTAATCAGCTTTTCAGTTCAGTTTTATTGGTTGCACGCACAGTCAGTTATTTCATCCAGAAAATCTGAAGGCCCTACAAACTAACCAGGTAAGGTTGTAATTCCTTGATGCATTTAATGAAAGAATATTATCATTTGATTACATAGGTTCTGAAGAATGCTAAAAGCATGGTGGGTTTTTTTTTCCCCTGTGTTTTTTTCTTCCTGTGGTGGTCAGGTGGGTGCATGATTCTCTGATTTGCATAAACATCAGCTCTATGAATAATTCATCAGGGTTATTTTAAACACTAGGCTTCTACTTTGGATGGCACTAGGGTACTGCCATTTGATTGGATGAATGCTGTTTTCATCACCAACAGAATTCCTATAACATGAAAGCACCTAAAGAAGCTGAATTGAATATACAGTATTTGTTTTTTTTGAAAAATGTCTGTTATCTTTTCAAAGCAAATTGTGCTGCTTTTCCCTCTCCCTAACATTAGGGCTTCTAGCTTTTCATGATAAATACATTACAAGCTCAAATGTGGCTACCGTTTGTAGACTTGACCGGTGTCTGTGATTTCTGGAGAATGGGGTAGCAGCTGTATTCTTCTGAACATGCATAAACATGAGCGACATGTAAATAAGAAACTGTCACATGCATATGGAGCCCTGGACAGCTCCATTCCTAGGATCCATCTATTTTCCTTTAACAGATTTCTCTTTTGGAATAGACAACTTTGAGACTGTTTTATCTATTTTAGAATGCCATGGACAATTATGGTACTATATATGGGGATAATAAGCATATATGATCTGACAAATTATTTCTTATTGAATACGCAATTTATAGCTCCTCTCAGCCCACCTACAGATTTTTAAATTTGGTACTTCTTTGTAATACAATAGTGACAAGAGAAGTGTTAATCAAGAATGACCAGGTAATTAATTTAGATATTAGGGTGTAATTCACTCCCATAATTTACTAAAGATAAATTGTGCCTTTCTTTATGCTTGTGGAGATGAGGAATATGGAGGTTCATGCCATTCTTTGTTAGTCACTTGAACATTAACTATTTGCACTTCTGGTCTGTGCCCTCACTGACAAGATTCTCATTGTAAACATTTGTGATCCTGAAACACTACAGGCATACAGGATTAGAGAATGGTGTAAATTGAATTTAGTCTTTGGCACATTCTACCTTTGTTTTCTCCTTCCATAGAGGAATGTATCACAAACAAGATGCTGCACAATTACTCTTATGAAAGGTATATTGAATGATATGTATAATCAGTTAGTCTGTGTAATCAACTATAAAATACTTCATGTTCTATTTCCTGTACATTGTATGGGAAAAAATACCAAAGACATCTTTAATAGTGAATAAAGAAGGCTGAAAATTTCTCAGTATTTAATAGGTTTTCTACATAAATGTTTAAAAGTTCACTCTAAATCATTGCCCTATAACATTCCTCACTGATTTTTTGTAATTAATATTCAAATATGAGTTACATATAATACTGAAACTGAAAAAAAAAAGTTCCTTTCATTTTCTTCCCTACCTATCTATACATGCAATGGTAGTGCTGGGTTAGTTCCCATTTTTCTTTATTTGATTATGTATAGTTAGGTAAGGATCTATTTCCATTTCCCAGCTTTCTATTCTTTTTCTTTTATACTATATCTTTGGAATCAATAGATACAGAAATATCTCTGAGACAATATTCCTTCACTCAGAACCAACTTTCATAAGGACATTTGACATATTTTATCTATTGAAAAAACAGTTCATAATAAAAACTAGGATAAGAAATTCAAAACAAAAATTGTTTAAAATGAGATTAAATTGCAAATTTCTATTGCAATTCCATGTACTCACATGAACTATTGTGTCTAACATGTAATTATAAATAGTGATTTAAATCTCACATCTGTAGTGTGCTATGTTTAATTAAATCTTGCAGGATTCAGTAAGGATGCTGTTTATTTAATTATCAGCCATTAAATGTTTACAGCTGTAATAAACACCAAGAATTCTTTACCATATTATACAGAGACTGTAGCTTTGGAACTTTCTAACCAAAGATTCTCATTCAAGAGATACTCAATCTACTGAACACTTTTTATATGAAATCAGCTAAACTTACATTTCTTCAATATTTATGCCTTTGATTTGTTTCAAAATAATTCAAATAATTTTCTGAACAAGAATGAAGAGCTATAATTTCAAGAGAGAGTCCTATCCTTCCTTAGATCCATGACAGCATGTTTATAAATCTATTTAGACGTGTAGAGTTTTGAAAATGAGAAATTATCATCTAACTCTTTTTGATGGAGATATTGTGAAATATCCAATTTAATGTGATAAACTGAGTTCCTTTATGCTTTTGCCATTTAAATTATTTTTGGTAATCACTAAAGCTCTTTTAAAAAAAAAAACATTTTAAATGAATTTGGAAATGGCAAAGCTAGTGAATGACCACAAAATGTACCTTCCATTTCAGTGAGAAATTCTTCCTAGAAGGATAGGAGTCATCTTGTTTTGTATAAACCTTGTTTAAAGAAAAGAAAGCATTTGTTTAGATTTTAGAACAAAATCATCACATAAATAGAATTAAAATTATAATGCATTATATTGCTAATGAGGAAAGAAAATTTGTATCTTGCAACTATAGTCTTATTTCATGTAGTGCTTTTATATGTTTAGACATTTAAAAAGAAAAGCAGTGAGGCATAATATATGTTTATTTTGTCATTTAAAAGTTTTTTTTTCACCATGTGATCATCTCGTATTTTGTAGATAAAAATAAATATGCAGATACTATTATCTGTAATATTTTCATTTAATCTTCTGATTACATTGTCAAAAAATCATTGGTGAGGGACTTAAGCAATTAAAGCTGTGTGTATATCCTTACTAAATCCACTAGTAGTTAAGGAAAACTGCAACCAACAAGTGCTTTTGTCTGTGTAGAATAAAACCTAAATTGATCTACAGAAGGTGAAGCCTTAAACTTGAGGAACATTTGTCTGAACAAAAGTTTTGCAACTGAATATCACCTTAAGGCGAGAGATATCAATTACTTTGTAGGGATTCCCCTAGCAAATTCAAGCATCTTTATAAAAGATTAAATCTTCTCAATGAACTAGGATATCCCTTAGGAACTCTTAATCTAATTGATGGCACAAGTGTATGACATGATTACCCATATACAAATCCTTCTGTCCAATGTCACTTGTTTCCCAGGAACCAAATCATTCAAATTTGCAAATATACTAGAAACTTCCTTGGCATTTTCCTGAATGGATACTGTTTAAATCTAGATTGTCTTGTTGAGCAACCTGTGTGGGAGTTAGCCATTAAGTCTCTTAGCACAGAGAAGGATGAAAAGGAGAAGAGATGGCACAGCAGCTTACTTTTGCGCTCTCTCATTCCGATTAGAGTTCCTCTCTGCTACCCTGATGGCGCAATTCCATTAGAATTTGTATTCTCAGTATTTTAATGGGGGTGAGGTTTAATGAAGTTATTGGGTAACTTGACTTTGTACAGTCGCTCTGAAAATATGATCTGCATCATATTTAGGTTGCCAGCCATTATCAATAAAGATGCTATAGGCTGAGGTAGTATTTTATTAAATGTTTAGTTCAAATCTTCTTTAAAATTTCCCAAGTATCAAAAACTCAGAAGCATCCTGAACTAAGCAATGAGGAGAGTAAAAAATAACATTTGTAATTAAAATTCTGTTTTAAAAGTTAATTATTTTGGGGGGAAATAAAACATTTTCAGTCTTCTATCACATTCCTCATGGAAGAGATACATAATATATTGAGAATCTACCTGGGACAAGTACTTAAAATAGAAAGACCCTTTAGGAGAAATTTCTAATAAGGGAGGCTCTTTTAGGTTTATCATGAGGTCTCTATTTTAATGCACTATTAATTTAATGCACTATTACATTTATAAACTTTTTAATAATAAGCTTTTAATAAATCACTCTGGATTCAAACAGTATTGTGTACACTGTTTTTGCTGTTTAAAGGCTGAGTGTTATACTTTTTGTCAAGTTTTGCTATCAAAATTATATTAGTCTTATATAATGTGTTGGGCAGCTTTCTTCTTTTTTGTTTTCTTTGACACAAGTTGTATATGAATTACTATCTATCTCTGAGATTTTATATTGCCTGTAAATTTATCTGGGCCAGACAACTTTTGGGGAAATTTCTTCTTCTTGATCCAATTTCTTAAGTGGTAGTGATCAGTTGGGTTATTTCTTTCTTACTAAATGCATTTTGATCATTCATATTTTTCTAGGAGGTTGTTCTTGTCGTCTAAGTTTTCAACTTCACTAACAAACTTATTCATTCTATCTTCTTACGATTTATTAAATGTCTACTATATGTGTATGTTCCCCCCCTTTATTTTGTATTTTATTTATTTTCAATTTTCTATTTCTCCTTTGGTAATTCTTGTAAGAGTTTTGTCTATTATCAGTACTTTCAAAGAAGCAGTTTGGGGGGTTTTCATGTTATCTATAGGTTTCCCTGGTGGCTCAGACGGTAAAGAATACACCCGCAATCATGTTACTATTCTGTATTGTTTCCTAGTTCATTTTTTTAATGTCTGTTCCTTAAAGCTTTGTCTCCTTGACTTTCTTACAGATTATCTGTAAGCTTTGTTCTAACTCCAAAATTCTATGGTTCTATAAAAATGTTATTCTATGTTTAGAAGCCAGTAGAACACTTATGTAAGCATAAAATGAAGTGGGATGTTAGTTATTATTTTGTGAACTTATTCTTTTATATAGAAACCCTTTGTCTTCAGTAATCACAGCCAGACTATTTCACATGGCTATGAGTAGACTTTAGCCTTTGAGGAAATCTACTTGGAAATACTCTTATCTTGCAGTTCCTGATGATCATGTGATTTTTTTCAGTGATTTTTAAAATCTATCACAATTTTAATAGAGAGAACTCAAAATAATCTGCAGAGTAGTATTTGGAATATGTTGCACTTAGAATTAAATAGGGGCATGTGAATTACTTAGAAAATGTTCATGAAAATTTCACAGTACAACACGTTATCATTTTAGACTCATACAGAAGGTCACTAAGTCTAATAGGGAATCTTTGCATTCTCCATTTTGTGATTGACCACCCATATAAAATTATCTCAAAATCAGGCAAAGCTAATGAAAAAGTGCATCAGTATTCCAGTCTGCTTGCTTTGAAAGTATTTTCTTAGTAAAAATCAAATTCATGCCTTTGGTATTTTAACATTAAATCAAGTTAAAACTCTCAGTTAATAAACCGACACACACACAGGAATCACAGACTGAAAATTCTCATTTGTATGAAGAGTTGGCTTTTGTTCTTTCATTTGCTTGTTTAGTTCCTTGTCTGCACATTGTCCTAGGATGAATTGTTAATGCATAGTGGCATTCATTCTTCTCTTAGCCTGGAAACATGATAAATAATATGGACTAAACAAATGTTGTGATTGAAGTTACATATTGGATATTTGAGATTTCATACAAAAATATTTTAAATAAGTTCTAAAGAGAAAATAAGAATTTCTCGAAGAAAATATTTTAGCAAAATGATCAAATGTCTTGTGGAATATAATAACTTTGACTGATAGCTGTAACATTAGAATTTTGTCATCAATTATAACCTCCTTACAGTTTTTTTTAATTCATAAAGTACTGATTTGACCTACTTTAGTTAATAAAGACTCTGGTTCATTTATCTGCCTCAAATAATAAAAATCTAAGAAGAAAAAAATTATTTAAATGTTAACACATAAGTGATCCAAGATGTAGAAAATCATTTTCTTTTAAATCAAGTCATATATTACTAAAATACATTTTAGTCATGATTATTTTCATTTCAATGTGATCAATTTTACATTCACTTTTTAACATGATTTCAAGAATAATTTTCTACTTATTTCAAGGTCTGTAAATTGTTTAGTTCCATATCTAGTTCCCAGATACTTGTATCAAAATATGTCTGAGCTTGCACCCATATTTTCACATTAAATTAGACCATTAAACCTAACTTCAAATACCCAACTTGGTGATTCTTTTTCTCTAAGAATATCCAAATTCGTTTGCCACCAATTTTAAAGTTTTCTGGTCACAGTGAGTAGAATTTTGCCTACCAACAGACTCTCTTATTAAGTCATACAAAGTGCCCTGGAGAGAATTTGATTTCACATAGAATAAAGTCTCAATCACAGTTGTTTCTTGATACTTCTGTGACAAAAAGGAGTGTTTTTAAAGTAATAATATAAAGATTTTGAGGGTTTTCACTTATAATTAACTCACAATACTTTTGTGTAATGTTCTAAGATTTTTACCTGATGGCAGGTCTGTATGACATAATGGAACAAGCTGGGAAAAGACTCAAATCTCATAACAAATCTTGCAATTATGTAGAGACTCACCTTCAAAAGTTATCATTCTTTTACGTGTATGATGCAATATAATATTACCAGTACTTGTATTTTATAAATCAAACATTGAATGTCTTCTATTTTCGATTCTTTCTGTGAGAAATAAATGCTAAATAACTTCTCTAAGTACTAAGACTCACATAAGGCAATCTATTAAGGGGCAGCTACAAAAAAAATATGTTGCCTGAAAATACTTCCCTTTTCATGTCAAAATGTGTAGCTTTTTTCTCTTTATATTATCAGAAAAAGAGAGGAATCTTGTCTCAAGTATTCATCTACTTCTGCTTATTCTCCACCTGATATGTTAATCCTTGATTATTGTATCACAATAATTTTCATTGAGGCTGATTGTAATATTTCAAACAATAGATGTGAACATAAAAAGGAAAATATGGAGTAGTAGCAGGTGATAATTTTTTAAAAATCAAAAATTTATTTTTATGTAAATACCTAGGGGAGAGTGTGTGGGGGAGGAAGAGAGTGGAGTGAGGGAAAGTGAGGCAAATATATTGTAATTCCACATGCAAAAGAATAAAGTGAACCCTTATCCTACAAAAATTAACCAAAATGAATTAAAAATCAAAATGTAAGACCCTAAACTATGACACTCCTAGAAGAAAACAAATGGTAAAAGCTTCATGTTCAAAGTAGGAATGATTTCCTGGGTATGACACCAAAAGCACAGGCAGCAAAGCCAAAATAGACAAAGAGCAATACGTCAAATTTCAATATGTCAAAGGACACAATACAGATTGAAAAAGCAATCTATGGAATGAGAGAAAATATTTGCAATTGTATCTCTGATAAGAAGTTAACATAAAGAATACAGAAACCCCTGCAATGAACAATAAAATAAAAAAACAACCTGGGGGCTTCCCCAGTGGTCCAGTGGTTCAGAATCCAACTACCAGTGCAGGGGACACAAGTTCGATCCCAGATCTGGGAAGATCCTACATGCTGCGAAGCAGCTAGGCCTGTGTGCCGTACTACTGAGCCTGCACTCTAGGGCCTGCGCTCTGCAACAAGAGAAGCCACTGCAGTGAGAAGCCTGCACACTGCAACGAAGAGTAACCCACATTCTCCACAACCAGAGAAAGCCCACCCACAGCAATGAAGACGCAGGGTAGTTAAAATAAATAAACAAATACATCTTAGAAAAAAAAAAGATTAAAAAATGAAAAAAGGACTTGAATAGACATTTCTCCAAAGATGATATACAAATGATTAACACATGAAGACATTCTTAACATCATTAATCAATGGAGAAGTGCAAATCAAAACCACAGTAATATATCACCTCACACTCTTTAGGACAACTAATATCAAAAAAAGAAAAAAGAACAGAAAATAACAAGTATGGGAGAGAACGTGAAGAAATTGGAACCCTTGTGCATTGTTGGTGGAATTGTAAATTGGTGCAACCACAATGGAAAACAGTATGGTGGTTCCTGAAGAAATTACAATCAGAAGTACCACTTGACCTAGCAATTCTTATATATCCAAAAAAATTGAAAGCAGTGTCTTGAAGAATTGTTGGTTTTTTTTTTAAGAATTATTTGACCATCTGTGTGTGTGTATATATATATATATATTTGGTTCAGCTTTTAACATTTTTTAATTCTTAATTGGAAGATAATTGCTTTATAATATTGTGTTGGTTTCTGCCATACATCAACATCAATCAGTCAGAGGTATACACATGTCCCCTCCCTTCTGAACCTTCACCCCACCTCCCACCCCATCCCACCCCATCCCACCCCTCTAGGTTGTCAGAGAGCCCCGGGTTTGAGCTCCCTGTGTCATACAGAAAATTCCCACAGGCTATCTATTTTATATATGGTAATATATATCTTTCAATTTATGAACACCTATATTTATAACAGCATTTTTTACAGTCAGCAAGAGGTGGAAGTAATCCAAGTATCCACCAATGGATGACTATGCATATACATATAGGAATGCTATTCAGCCTTAAAAAGAAAGAATATTCTGTCACATGCTGCAACATGGATGAACCGGGAGGACATTATGCTAAGAGAAATAAACTAGCCACAGAAAAGGCAAATGCTGTATTATTCTACTTATATGAGGCAACAAATATAATTAAAGTCATAAGAAACAGCAAAACTGTGGTTATCAGGGGCTAAGGGAGAGAGAAATTCGTTCAATGGATAAAGAATTTTTTCAGTTTCAAGATACTTTTCTAGAGGTCTATTAGACAATGTGAATATATTTGACTAATGAATTATATACTTAAAAATGGTTAAGATGGCCAAGTTTATGCTGTGTGCTTTTTTAACCACAACTTCCTGTTATGTGTTTTTTTTTTTTAACCACAGTTAGAAATTTTAAAAAGAGTTAACTCAACATGGATTAGCCCAACAGTCCCCAACCTTTTAGGAATTGGGGACTAGTTTTGTGGAAGACTATTTTTCTATGGATTGGGAAGGATGGGGGGTTTCAGGATGATTCAAGCACATTATATTTATTGTGCACTTTATTTCTAATCTAGTGCCACTGCCAATCTGATGGAAAGTACCTGTCTATGGCCTGGAGGTTGGGGACTCCTGCATTAGATACCACAGACTATTTTGCCAGCCTTTTCACTATTAAGAAGAATTGATCTGAAATCAATTAAAAAATTTATATCTTTACAAAGTATTGAAAGAAAAGTAGTATAATTTCAAGGTATGTTTTTAATAATGGAGGCCAGCAACAAACACAAAGTTAGAGTTTGAAAAATCTGGGTAATTGTTCTATTCTTCTGAACAAACAGGCAATTGGGCAAACTAGAAAATGTTCACTTTATCCTAAGATATCTACTTACAATTGGTTCTGAGAGACTCAGAGCATAATAATGCTTTATTTTATAGACTGATTAGAATTTTTAACATTTTTTTTGCTTCTGATATTTTAAATTATCTAGCTATCCATCTATTTAGCCATGAATGTGTCTATTTATACATAATTTCCTCCTTCCTTTTTCCCTTCAACCCTACAATACCTGTAGGTGCTTACCAAGATTGTATGTTCCCAAATATTTTAACTGTTGAAGAATATAAAGAATGTTGAGAGGAGTCTTATTGAGACTTTTAAGGAATTACCATAATTCTTGATGAGACTGTGGGCATACTTTGTGCTTTTTTAAAACTCTCTATAAAATCCCACCAAATAAGCAAAGGCTAATGTGGCTCATGGGCTTCCCTGGTGGCTGAGAGGTTAAAGCATCTGTCTGCAAAGTGGGAGACCTGGGTTTGATCCCTGGGTCGGGAAGATCCCCTGGAGAAGGAAATGGCAACCCACTCCAGTATTCTTGCCTGGAGAATCCCATGGATGGAGGAGCCTGATGGGCTACAGTCCACGGGGTGGCAAAGAGTCGGACACGACTGAGCAACTTCACTCACTAATGTGACTCATACTTTTTTTAGTCTAAATACAAAAGGTAGCTGCACTGTGATTCACAATGGATGATCTTCTCCTTTACTAATAATGACTATTGCATTTGCTGTTCTTCACACTAGTTGGTATGTCAGAACAAATACATATTTTGCACAGCACTCTCTAACAAATGTTTTGAAATTTACCCTCCAGAGACCATCTTCAATAAATGGGCCTCAGTGCAGTTAATGAATATTTTATTACCCTCTTTCCTTCTTTTGGTCTAGAATGAAAAACATGGGTTAAATGTGAAGTGTCAAATTAACAGGAATGTTTCATTGAACCGTTCATTCTGTGAAACACTTTTGTCAAATACGTGTGTATTCCATGTAATCAATTTGCTAATGTAAATGTATACCAGGGAAAACATGAGTGACTCACTATGAAATGTTTAATATTTTTTAAGCATAATTTCTGGCACTATAAACACATCATTTTTGACTGACTTGAAATAAGACAGTCATTGACTGGTATCTGATAGGTCACTTATTCTCTAGAAAGTCAAACGCCTTGAGAAAATATTCTGTGGTGAAATTATTCACCTAATACCATTTTTCTGTTGTCATTATTTGATCATCTTTTGCCTTGTGGCCACGTAAAATTACGGTGAATTTTTTAATCATTCATTATTTGCCTATAAGAGAATTTCTGTGTGGTTTGGGTCAAATTTGGAGCTTCTTTTTTGGAATAACTCAGAAAATGTCTCTGCTACTGGTTAAATGATGTCATGTAACATCATATCTTTGCATTCTAAGAATGGCATGTATGTTTTCTATGGTCCTAAAAAACCAGCCAAAATATTGGAGATTCAATGAGTTCATGCTGCTCTGGCAACTGGGCAGAATTAAAGAACATTAATGAAGATATGCTATGTATCTGATACAATGTTAAACATTTCAATGTGTCATCTCATTATATCCTCACATCACACTGTAATACAGGCCTCCCTGGCGGCTCAGTTGGTAAAGAATCCGCCTGCAGTGCAGTAGACCTGGGTTCAATCTCTGGGTTGGGAAGGTCTCCTGGAGGGCACAGCAACCCACTCCAGTATTCTTGCCTAGAGAATCCCCAAGGACAGAGAAGCCTGGCAGGCTACAGTCCATGGAGTCGAAAAGAGTTGGACATGACTGAGTGACTCAGCACAGCACACCATAATATAAGAGTTAATATCAACTACATTTTTTCACTGAGGAAGTTCAAGTTCAGAAAGGCAATTTGTCCTATGCCAACTTATAAGCTGAAGTTTGGGTTAGTCTAATGCAAAAGCCTGTATGATTTCTATTTCCTCATGTGGATCCCAGGTTAACACTGACAGCCCTTCAAAATATGAATGCAGGGATGCTTAATTAGATATTTTAATTCACTTTTTAAAAGTAGAAATGAGGTAAACATAAGGGAAGATACTTTCAAATGCTTTATACTGAAACCTTAAAATAAAAATTAAGTTATTTCTATAGTAAATATGATAGGTATGATTGAGTTTTGAATTCTGAACTTCATCTCTAGCTAAAGCAGTCCATATTTTTCGCAACTAAAATGGATAATTGATATTTTAACCTTGTGTAAACACTATAGACAATACATGGTTTGTTTTTAGGTCAGTGATTGAGCCAGTTTTTTCTTGCTAGACTTATTCATGCATCTAATAAATAGTCTGTGAGTACATGCAATATGCCAGGCACCCTTCTAGGAGCTTGAGGTGAATGATGAAAAAAAATTCTGCCTCTATGGAAATTACATTCTACTGAATTTGATCTCTGGAGCTAACTCATATGCTACATTGAAATATACTACTTGTAGGCAAGATGCCTATATAACTTTCATTTGCTATTTGCTGAATTCAAGATATCAGGATAATCAAAACATCAAACTTAAGGTGATTCTTAATCTACCAATGGTAAGACAATCCCTTCCTTGTATGTGCGTGTGTCTATCTCAACAAAATAGAATACAAGGAAGTGTTGAGATGTTCAGTTGAAACAGACTTTCCTTCAGTCAACAAATAACAGTCAACAGTAAATTCAGAAATGGAGTAGGTGGTTATGTTCATGAGCTTCTTTTAATTTGTTTTTGGTAATCTTATTTCTTATGGTCCTTTGCTTTTTACTTGCTTTACATGGTTCATATTACTTCTCACTTTATATTTGCTATTTCTCATTTCTATTTCCACTCTTAGTGATTTTCCTTCTATTTCTCTGTTATTTTCTTACATCTAAATTCATGGTATGAAAAGATCCAAAGTCCTTGTGTGCAGAGGAGTCTAGTTTCTGTGGTTACAATGCTATCATATAACACACTGAATTACTATTCTGGCGATAGGTGAAAGAATAGAATATTTGTGAGCCTAAATGGAAACTGGGAGACCAGGCAACCAATGACAAAGGTAATCTAGGTGAGAAATAAAGTGGACCACTAGAGGAGTAAGAATGAGGTGTCAAAAGGGGCCAAACTCAGCAAATAATGAGCAGTTAGAACTGACAGGAATTGCTGATGTAGGAGGTAGGGTGTGTGGTGTTTGTTCAGAGTTGGCACAGACAGCAGATGAAATTCACAGGAACAACATTCACACACTGAGGCATTAAATAAAACGTTCTCATTTCATCCTGAGAAAAGACCGCTTTCCTTAAAAGATTTGACTTGTCAGAGGATAAAGGGAGTCACAGAATCCTTTATAAAGAATTCTTATTGATGGCTAACAATTCTTATAAGTCACTAATCAAGAGGTGGAGGGAGAAAATATAGAGTGATAATTTTTATGACGATCATAATTTTGTGAACAGTGTAAATTATCAGGATTGTAAACCACAAATATTGAATATTTCTGTTTTTGCTTTGCTTTAGACTTTCACTTGTCTCCTTGGTAACTGGCAATTTTAATTATAGTAAGAAAAACAAAAAAACTGACCACTTAAAAATTTATAAAAATCAGACTGGTTAAGTTGAAAGGATTCTCTTAGAGTCCTAGTGCTAGTTTTACCTATTTTTTAGTTATTGGGTACCATCAGGAAAGTAGACATTCAGAGAAAGAAGAGCATCTCAGAAAATTGACAGCTTTGTGGATAGCTTGAAAGGCACAAGTAAGATACATTAAAAAAGAAAATATCAGTGAAAATGAGTGAAGCTTCCCAAACAAAGAGAACTCAGTGATTAAGTGTGTTGTCAACAGATTCTGACAGTAGGCATGCAATGAGAGTTTGGGTATTTCACACACAGGCACTATTGCATCAGACAGATAAATACACATCACTAATTTTCTCATTGGGTTTGATGAGTTTATCCCAGTTTTTCTGTAGTCAACAAGACTAGTATTTAATGTATTCATTGTTGATTCCGCTGGGAACATCTATTTGGAATATGACTGATTTGTGATCACAGTGAGAGGTAAATCATTTGGAGATGATATAGATAGATAGATAGAAAGGCACTGAAACAATTGTAGCTAGCATTTTGTAGCCAAAGTAAAGTAAAGTAAGTAAAGTCACTCAGTCATGTCCGACTCTTTGTGACCCCATGGACTGTAGCCTACCAGGCTTCCTTGTCCATGGGATTTTCCAGGCAAGAGTACTGGAGTGGGTTGCCATTTCCTTCTCGGGGATCTTCCCGACCGAGGGATCGAACCCAGGTCTCCAGCATTGCAGACAGATGCTTTACTGTCTGAACCACCAGGGAAGCCCAGAAGAAGGGTACAAATATTTAACAGGCCATTATGTAAAATTCTTGTTTGTTTGTTTTTTACATGATAGCTCTTACTTAGACGTTCTTTGCAATTTTAGAAGTTAAAGACTAAAAAGGGACTAATGAATACAATAGATAATTTGGAAGCACTCAAATTTAAACACTCAATTCTCACTAAAAATATCAGTGTTGGAAGTTACTAAAAATGAAGCATGAGTAAATAGTATCAGCAGTAATATATTTTGCCAAGACAAAGCCTGATCTAAGTTAAGCCAGGCTATCAGGTTCACTGGGGTGAAAAAGGTAACATAGTTGGAACTAGTGGTTAGTAAATAGGGACTGTGCATTACAATAATTTCATTTAGCATTCAAATAACTCTAAGATGTAGTTGTTATTATCTCTACTTCATGAGGTAAAGAAACAGAGGTTCAAGAAGATAAGTATTACCTAGGACTTGTAAAAAAACAAAAACTAAAGTAAGTGGTAGAAGTATAAGTCAAACTCACATTCTCTTCATGACATTCTATACCCTTTCAATAAATATCTTCTTTAGCAGTAGGAAATCTTCCATGAGTTTAAAAGAAATGGCCAGGAGGTAAATTTCAGCACCATTAAAAAGAAGCATTTTTCATCTATTAAACACTCTCCAAGGACTTCCTTGGTGGGCC
This sequence comes from Cervus canadensis, assembly GCF_019320065.1. NCBI lineage: Eukaryota > Metazoa > Chordata > Mammalia > Artiodactyla > Cervidae > Cervus > Cervus canadensis. The sequence continues at coordinate 22,748,082 of NC_057389.1, read as the reverse complement.
AGGGGTTAAGAAACTGTCTTGCAATGTAAGGGACACTGGTTAGATCCCTAGTCCGGGAAGATCCCACATGCCATGGAGCAACTAAACCTCTGTGCCACAGCTACTGAGAGCACGCTCTAGAGCCCATGAGCAGAAACTACTGCAGCCCGTGCCTCTAGAGCCTGTGCTCTGCAACAAGAGAAGCCACTGCAATGAGAAGCTGCTGCACTGCAACCAACAGCAGACCCTGCTTGCCACTAGAGAAAGCCTGCATGCAGCAACGAAGACCCACCACAGTCAAAAATAAACAAATAAATCTTAAAAAATAAAACCCAAACACTCTCCAAGCAAAGTGGACTTTCTCAGGAGCTATTTCTAGCTCTTCTAACTGTAAGATCACAGGAGTCTATGATTACATTTTATAACCATGGTGAAATAAATTAGGAATTGAATTTCATCACACAATTCAACTTTTAAAAAAAAAAAGAAATCAAAGAGGACACAAACAGATGGAGAAACATACCGTGTTCATGGATTGGAAGAATCAATATTGTCAAAATGGCTATTCTACCCAAAGCAATCTATAGATTCAATGCAATCCCTATCAAGCTACCAACGGTATTTTTCACAGAACTAGACCAAAGAATTTCACAATTTGTATGGAAATACAAAAAAACCTCGAATAGCCAAAGTAATCTTGAAAAAGAAGAATGGAACTGGAGGAATCAACCTGCCTGACTTCAGACTCTACTACAAAGCCACAGTCATCAAGACAGTGTGGTACTGGCACAAAGACAGAAATATAGACCAATGGAACAGAATAGAAAGCCCAGAGATAAATTCACGGACCTATGGACACCTTATCTTTGACAAAGGAGGCAAGGATATACAATGGAAAAAAAGACAACCTCTTTAACAAGTGGTGCTGGGAAAACTGGTCAACCACTTGTAAAAGAATGAAACTAGAACACTTTTCTAACACCATACACAAAAATAAACTCAAAATGGATTAAAGATCTAAATGTAAGACCAGAAACTATAAAACTCCTAGAGGAGAACATAGGCAAAACACTCTCCGACGTAAATCACAGCAAGATCCTCTATGACCCACCTCCCAGAATATTGGAAATAAAAGCAAAACTAAACAAATGGGATCTAATGAAACTTAAAAGCTTTTGCACTACAAAAGGAACTATAAGTAAGGTGAAAAGACAGCCGTCAGATTGGGAGAAAATAATAGCAAATGAAGAAACAGACAAAGGATTAATCTCAAAAATATACAAGCAACTCCTGCAGCTCATTCCAGAAAAATAAATGACCCAATCAAAAATGGGCCAAGAACTAAACAGACATTTCTCCAAAGAAGACATACAGATGGCTAAAAAACACATGAAAAGGTGCTCAACATCACTCATTATTAGAGAAATGCAAATCAAAACCACAATGAGGTACCATTACACGCCAGTCAGGATGGCTGCTATCCAAAAGTCTACAAGCAATAAATGCTGGAGAGGGTGTGGAGAAAAGGGAACCCTCTTACACTGTTGGTGGGAATGCAAACTAGTACAGCCACTATGGAAAACAGTGTGGAGATTCCTTAAAAAACTGGAAATAGAACTGCCATATGACCCAGCAATACCACTTCTGGGCATACACACTGAGGAAACCAGATCTGAAAAAGACACGTGCACCCCAATGTTCATCGCAGCACTGTTTATAATAGCCAGGACATGGAAGCAACCTAGATGCCCATCAGCAGATGAATGGATAAGGAAGCTGTGGTACATATACACCATGGAATTTTACTCAGCCATTAAAAAGAATTCATTTGAATCAGTCCTAATGAGATGGATGAAACTGGAGCCCATTATACAGAGTGAAGTAAGCCAGAAAGATAAAGAACATTACAGCATACTAACACATATATATGGAATTTAGAAAGATGGTAACGATAACCCTATATGCAAAACAGAAAAAGAGACACAGAAATACAGAACAGACTTTTGAACTCTGTGGGAGAAGGTGAGGGTGGGATGTTTCAAAAGAACAGCATGTATACTATCTATGGTGAAACAGATCACCAGCCCAGGTGGGATGCATGAGACAAGTGCTCCGGCCTGGTGCACTGGGAAGACCCAGAGGAATCGGGTGGAGAGGGAGATGGGAGGGGGGATCGGGATGGGGAATAAGTGTAAATCTATGGCTGATTCATATCAATGTATGACAAAACCCACTGAAATGTTGTGAAGTAATTAGCCTCCAACTAATAAAAAAAAAAACAAAAACTTAATCATAAAAAAAAAAAAAAATGGAGTTAGGTAGACATGTATCATTGCTAACAGCACTCAGAGAAGATGAGGAAAGATGACTGTAACCCCTTCACCACTGTAGAGAGACACCAGAATAATCACTGTCTATATTCAGTTGCTTTGTAAGGGCCAAAACCCTTAGATTGGGAATACCATCCACATAGCACTACTCATGTGTTTTTTAGATCAACCAGTAAGGGAAAAATACACCAGATATTTTCTGACTCTTACCTCTTATAAGTTTTGAAATCAGATCTTGTATCTACTTTGTATCTTGACAAAGTAGCTTCTGTTCTTTGATAGAAACTAAACCAAAATTATTGGTCTCACCGGTCTGGCTAAGATAAGATTAGTCTGAGTCCAATCAGTTCGGTTCAGTTGCTCAGTCATGTCCCACTCTTTGCGACCCCATTGACTGCAGCAAGCCAGGCCTCCCTGTCCATCACCAACTCCCAGAGTTTACTCAAACTCATGTCCATTGAGTCTGTGATGCCATGCATCCTCTGTCGTCCCCTTCTCCTCTCGCCTTCAGTCTTTCCCAGCATCAGGGTCTTTTCAAATGAGTCAACTCTTCGCATCAGGTGGCCAAAGTATTAAGAGTTTCAGCTTCAACATCAGTCCTTCCAATGAACATTCAGGACTGATTTCCTTTAGGATGGACTGGTTGGATCCCCAGTACAAATACATTTAAGAGACCAAAAAAAACCGCCACCCTAATCTAATCACAATGTCCTTATCACATAGACACTTTACTCAGTTGATGCATATAGCTGAACCACACTAGTTACAGTCCTATATTCTGAGAAGTCATACTTCCTCTAATTTGTTTCCTTTTGGACCTTTACCTATGGTTCTGATGGACTTATTTGTGACCGCTATATTCATAAATAAATAGTAGCTATCGCTATAATAATGTCTATTTAAAATTTGTTGTGATCATTTTTATTCTGGCTACTGAGACAAGGAAAATTAACAGAAAGCTGACAGATTTCTCAAGATGCCTTTGAAATATAGATACTTGCCTCTGTCCTTTAACCTCTTCAAATGACTTGTGCTTCATATGTTTATTATCAATAAATATTATCTGATGTGAATACTAAGATTCTAGCTTTTACATAAAAGATATAGATTGCATTTACTACAAGTATTGGCAAGCATGTGGAGCAACTGGAACTCTTACACGGCTGGTTGGAATATAAAAAATGGTTTACCCACTTTGGTAAATGGTTTGGTAGTTTCTTAAAATTATAAATATACATCTATAAAATGATTCATTCATTTCATGCTAACTATCTACTCAAGAAAAACAAATACAGCTGTTCATCAAATTTTAATATGCAAAATGTTCACAGCAGTTTTATATGTAATAGCCCCAAACTAGAAACAACACAAATGTTCACAGGTGAACAGATAAATAAAAGATATATTTCCATACAGTAAAATACTATTCAGTGATTAAAAGGAATGAATTACTGATTCAAGCTACAATGTGGATGAATCTCAAACTATTATGCTTAATAAAAGGAGTATATATTGTATGATTCCATTTATACAAAACTCTAAAAATTGCAAACAAATCTCTAGTGACAGAAAGCAAATCAATGATTGTCTGGAGAGTAAGGTAAGAATAGACTGGGTGTGAGGAAGTGAGAGGCTACTGAGGAGCAGGGGGAAATTCTAAGGAGGACAAGGTATGTTTACTGTCTTGGTTTTTGTGATATTCTCATGGGTAAATACATATTTCAAAACTTAAGTTCTATGCTTTAAGTATGTGTAGTTTATTATATGCCAATTATATCTTAGTAAAGTTATTTAAAAATTATAATATATAAGAAAGTTGCATGTTTTTGAAGAAAAATATTTCTATTTAAGACCAGGATCATAACGATATTTAAGAAATTTGCTTAACATTTTGTTAATACATTCAGATGGGAACACAAGTCACTTTTTAAAAAAAATGACACAAAATGCCAAACAACAGTCAATGAATACGTGTCACCCTGACAACATCCTCTTGTCTATGCCAATGACAAATTTTACTTTTTAAATAATGTTCATTTATTTAAGGCTGTGCTGGGTCTTCACTGCTGCAGGGGCTTTTTCTCTAGTTGTGGTGAGCGGGGACAACTCTCTGGCTGTGGTGAGCGGGGACTCCTCTCTGGCTGTGATGAGTGGGTTCTGCTCTCTGGCTGTGGTGATGGGGACGACTCTCTGTCTGTGGTGAGTGGGGACTACTCTCCGTCTGTGGTGAGGGGGACGACTCTCTGGCTGTGGTGATGGGGACGACTCTCTGTCTGTGGTGAGTGGGGACGACTCTCCGTCTGTGGTGAGGGGGACGACTCTCTGGCTGTGATGAGTGGGTTCTGCTCTCTGGCTGTGGTGATGGGGACGACTCTCTGTCTGTGGTGAGGGGGACGACTCTCCGGCTGTGGTGAGGGGGGCTACTCTCCGGCTGTGGTGAGCGGGGACGACTCTCTGGCTCTGGTGAGGGGGACGACTCTCTGGCTGTGGTGAGTGGGACGACTCTCTGGCTGTGGTGCATGGGCTTCAGGAGTTGTGGCAGGTGGACTTAGTTTCTCCACAGCATGTGGGATCTTCCCGGATCAGGGATCAAACTTGTTTCCTCTGTGTTGGCAGGCAGATTCTTTACCACTGAGCAACCTGGGAAGCCCCCCAAATGACAAATTTTTGATTGTAGAATTCATATAAGTGTTACAAGGAGCTGATCTTAAAAAGAACTTCATATGTATAATCTTTACCTCTATTCACATTTGATATCATCTTTGGTCTATGTTGGGGCTTCCCTGGTGGCTCAGACAGTAAAGAATCTGTCTGCAATGTAGGAGACCCAGGTTCGATCCCTGGGTCAGGAAGATTCCTTGGAAAAGGGCATGGCTACCCACTCCAGTATTCTTGCTTGGAGAATTCCATGGACACAGGGGCCTGGTGGGCTACAGTCCATGGGGTCGCAAAGAGTTGGAGACAACAGAGTGACTAACACTTTGATTTTTGATAGTTTCATATTGGTTTCAACTCTGTCAAAAAGCAAAGAGAATTTTCACAATGAAAACTAACCTCTTTTATAATAAAATCCGAATCTACTACTCTCTGTAGGTGCTATTTACAATAAAATGTTACTTAAGCGACAATAATTCACATAGTGAGAGTAACAGTCACTTTGGACAGTACTCGACTCCAGGAATAAAGCAATTTTACTCTGGAAAGCATCTTCATTTAATGCTACTCAACCATGCTGGGCTTCAGTATGAATAAGTTTTTAAAGATTTAGTATTAGTATACCCATCTTCTGGTATTAGCCTCAGTACTATCATATATCTTTCTCTTTAATGACAAAAAAGCACTTTCTGTTTATATTGCTAATATTCTTTGTCATCTAAATATAGCATGATGTCATCCAAGTTTCAGAGAAGGCAATGGCACCCAAATCCCATGGACGGAGGAGCCTGGTAGGCTGCAGTCCATGGGGTCCCTAAGAGTCGGACACGACTTCACTTTCACTTTCACTTTTCACTTTCATGCATTGGAGAAGGAAATGGCAACCCACTCCAGTGTTCTTGCCTGGAGAATCCTAGGGACAAGGGAGCCTGGTGGGCTGCTGTCTATGGGGTCGCACAGAGTCGGACACGACTGAAGCCACTTAGCAGCAGCAGCAGCATCCAAGGTTATTCTAATCAGACAGAGGAATATATTGTGTAAGGGGACATAGTGTGCTGTTGTTTAGTCGCCCAGTCATGTCCAACTCTTTGCAACCCCATGGACTCAGCACAGCAGGCCTCCCCACGCCGCCCCATCTCCCAGATTTTACCCAAGCTCGTGTCTGTTGCATCAGTGACACCATCCTGCCATCTCACACCCTGATCTCTCTTCTCCTCCTGCTCTCAGTCTTTGCCAGCATCAGGGACTTTTCTCCAATGAGTCGGCTGTTCATATCAGGTGACCACAGTATATAGGCGAGTATTTAGCTATAGTTTTCCTTTGTACGGGAAGATCCTCCTTTGTTCCAGATAATTACTATTTTCAGACAGGATAAGTAGAGAGTCTCACGTCTTCTAACACTTTGATGCTCACTGATAAGCTGTGTGATACAGTTCAGTTCAGTCACTCAGTCATGTCCGACTCTTCGTCACCTCATGGACTGCAGCACGCCAGGCTTCCCAGTCCATCACCAACTCCCGGAGCTTACTCAAATTCATGTCCATTGAGTTAGTGATGCCATCTAATCATCTCATCCTCTATCATCCCCTTCTCCTCCCATATTCAATCTTTCCCAGCATCAGGGTCTTTTCTAGTGAGTCAGTTCTTCGCATAAGGTGGCCAAAGTATTGGAGTTTCAGCTTCAGCATCAGTCCTTCCAATGAATATTCAAGACTGATTTCCTTTAGGATGGACTGGTTGGATCTCCTTGCTGTCCAAGGGACTCTCAAAGAGTCTTCTCCAAAACCACAGTTCAAAAGCATCAATTTCTTGATAGTAAGCTGATACAGGTGGAATTAAATATCCAAATCCTGACTGTGAGAAAGTTTCTTTTCTCTAGGCATTTAAAAAGATCAACTGATCACTACTTATGAACTCTGGCTATCTCCAACAACCTCGATACTAAGTAACTTACTCAGGAAAGATGGAAAACAGCCTAAGGGTTGAAAGCACTAACTTAGGGGCAGGGCTAGTTTGACAGGCATAAGACCTGCACAGTCATACAGTACCCTGTCCTTCGAAGGACCCTTTGTTTGGTTTAATGTTCTGTTGTCACCTTATGATGCTCAATACTTTTTGAACAAGAAGTCCTACACTTTCATTTTGCCCTGGGTCTCACAAACTAGGTGTGTGTTGTTCAGTCATGTCCGACTCTTTGTGACCCTATGGACTATATAGCCAGCCAGGCTCCTCCATCTATGGGATTTTTCCCAGCAAGAATACCAGAGTGGGTTGCCATAGGTAGCCAGTCCTACTTAGGGCTCAGACAGACTATAAATTATGTGACCTTCTCAGAACCAGTTTCCTCACCCATAAAACGGAGATAATTATTGTAGCTACCTCCCAGGATTGATTTTGGGAGTATATGAGAAAGTAATTACTATATGAGAAAGAATTTAGCTTCATATCTGGCATACAACAAATACTTAAAAAAATACTGAGTGTTATCTTAGTTAATAACATTAAATGATCTCATTCATTAATAGCCACTGTTTTAAAATGTCTATAAAATAGAAATTTTTACTTTGAGGATGTGGATTATATTGTGCAATGTATATTGGTATCTTCACTTTTAGCATACATATGTGTATAATTGTAAATGGATTTTATATATATCAGAGATTTATATGCCATTCCAGAGAAATTCCCCCAGAGGATTAAGGCTAACACACTGCATCCCACACTCCAGAATAATTGATGATCAAGAAGATCTTAATATTCCTCTCAGCTTGGCTATACTTTAGACAGGCTTTCATCTGATATGAGGCCCTGGCCTTCCCTTTTCTCTGAGCATTTGCTTTAGAAAATTTGCAATTATAAATTCCTTATCTACACCTTTGTGATAAGTAGTCTTCTAGACTCGACAATTTTATAACCCAGAATGTCTTCCTTAAGAACCTAGGAGCCATTCTTTTCAAAAGCACCTAGGAACATGGTGCCTCTGACTTCCCATCTTGGTGGGAAGACGGAGTCTAACCTGAATAAGAAACAATTAACAAATACCGATGGCCCAGTCACACTGACCAACCCTCCCCGACCACCCTTCAGTACTTTTTTCACTAGCTTACCCCAGTACTTTACCCTCCACTCTGTTTCAGCAGAGTTGAGTTCAGTCTCTCTCCCCATTGCTATAGTCTTCCTTGCCAATTTAATTCTGTCCAGAGCAACTTTTCTTTGACATTTAGGACACTCTAAGGATAGGCCTTAAGACCGAACATTTGAAAGTGTGGCCAGGGAACCAGGCTCTATGGATTCAGATTCTGGCTACACCATTTATCAGCTAGGTGCGCTTGGGCAAGTATCTTAACCCGTCTGAGTCTCTGTTTCCTGACTTATAATATTAGAAATATTAACAGAGTTTTATGCCTTATGAAGTTTTAAGAAATAAATGAGATATCCATTTATAATTCTTACCCAGGTTTTAAGCTTGGCTAAATAAATGTTAGCTGGCAACAAATATCTCAATAAATCTCTATTAATATTTAATCGCAACATAAAAAAAACATGTTATTTGGTCTCCACTAATAAATTAGGCCTTCATCATCTCTTTTTGTGAATATTGAAACGTTTCTGATTTCCTTTTCAAATCCAGAGTCTTGAGACTTCCCTGGTGGTCCAGGGGCTAATACTCCATGCTCCCAACTCAGGGAGCCCAGGATCCACCTAGATCACACGTGACTCAATTAAAGACAAACTGCAGACCCCACATGCCATAACTAAGACCCAGGACAGCCAAATAAATAAAAAATTTTTAAAAATCTATAGTCTTGCCCACTCCTATAATTCACAATATAGAACCTTTCTAAAATTCAGCTTTTATTATTTTTTTCCCCATTCTTCTTACTTCTCAATGCTTTCCCATTACTTTGAGGACAAAGTTCAAATTGCACTGTATGGCCTTCAAAGGGCACTCAGAGCTAGCCCTGGCCATCTTTCTGGCCTCATTTCCTATGACCCTACCCCTCACATGGCTCGCATTGCGTCCTGTCCCTCATCATTAAGGTTTTCTGCAGGGTCCTGGCGGCACCGCGCTATCTACTCCACGGCTCACACTACTCTTTTTCCTAGAAAATCCTTCCCTTTCTTATCTCCCCATACATGGAGATTCACTTAAGTGTCCACTCCCCTGTGAAACTTCTATGTTTGTCCATTTTTGTACTGTCTTCATTTATATTGTAGTTCCAAAATAACCTAAGCTTATCATATAATATTCACACAAGTCAAAGATAGAGTGTGCAGATCATTTGCTTATTAACATTTCTCCCCTTTTTCGTATCCCTTCTGAAAGTTAACCATTTTTAAGAGTTTGGTTTTCTTCTTTTAATTGCATTTATAAACATTCATACACAAAAACCGACTTTATATACACAAAAGTGTATTCATACCGTACATACAATTCTGAAAATCTTGTTCCTTTTTTAAAAACAGTATTTCATGAATAATATGGAATAGGAGGTGATAGTATCTCCTATTTTCCAGCTGAGAAAACAGGTTCAGAGAAGTTAACTCTGTTGGTAAATTCCCGTGGAGAGTAACAGGCAGAGATGGACACAAAATAAAACAGGCAGAAGTGGATGTCTGACTCCACAGTGCTTTATCTCAACAAGCATGTTAACGTTAGTATGTGGATAGACTTGATAAACAAGAACCAGGCTGGTGATGGATTAGGAGATTTAGGATGGGGTTGAGGGGCCAAAAGTGTTGATAAGAACAATCAGGAGGCTCAGCAGGAATAGGTAGTAAGAGGCTGGGAGAATGGAAGATGGTCATCAAACAAAGGCTAGCATTTGACGTCTCAGCAGCGGAGGAGTCTGGGGGCTGAGTAGATCTAAAGGGAAGTGCTGCTATGGGTACCGAGAAGCATAAGGAACTTTGAAAGCCTCAAGCTCCCTTCTCAAAGCAAGTGGTAGGGGCCAGTAAGCAGAGTTCAGTTTCCAAAAGCTGACACCTGCTGTCTGGGTTTATGGGACTATGTGTGTTTCTTTGCTTAGGAAATTAGGAGGAGTGGTAGGGAATGCATGGCTTTGTTTTGAGGTGACCAACCGTCCTGATTTGCCCTTTCCCCATTACATGGGACTTGCAGTGTTTACAGGAAAAGTGAAAAAGTGAAAGTGAAGTCGATCAGTTATGTCCGACTCTTTGTGACCCCTGGACTGTAGCCCACCAGGCTCCTCTGTCCGTGGGATTCTCCAGGCAAGAATACTGGAGTGAGTTGCCATTTCCATTTCCAGGGGATCTTCCCGACCCAGGGATCGAACCCCAGTCTCCTGCATTGCAGGCAGATGCTTTACCCTCTGAGCCACCAGGGAAGCCCACTTATAGGAAAGTACCAACCAAACCAAGATGAACTGCTCATCTTGCTTGAAAACAACCTTTTGGAACAATTCTTCCCGCATTTCTATCTCTGCCTCTTACTCCTATTTTAATCCCACTCAGCCTTGAAAGCCCAGTTCATATGTTACATTTTCCTTGGATTCTCACACCATCCACAATTCAGAATTGTAACTGCTTTCCTAAACTTTCTTTAAACTCAATATTTAGAATTTGCATTATTTTATCTTGAGTCACATTTTTGCTGACATCTGTCTCCTGTATTAGAATTTTTTTGATTGGTGTGAGTTAAACAGGTACATTTTTTACACATAAAATTATTCCAATTTTTATTGTTAAGTAATTAAGAAACCTGTATGCAGGTCAGGAGGCAACAATTAGAACTGGACATGGAACAACAGACTGGTTCCAAATAGGAAAAGGAGTACATCAAGGCTGTATATTGTCACCCGGTTTATTTAACTTATATGCAGAGTACATCATGAGAAATGCTGGGCTGGAAGAAGTACAAGCCAGAATCAAGATTGCCAGGAGAAATATCAATAACCTCAGATATGCAGATGACACCACCCTTATGGCAGAAAGTGAAGGAGAACTAAAGAGCCTCTTGATGAAAGTGAAAGAGGAGAGTGAAAAAGTTGGCTTAAAGCTTAACATTCAGAAAACTAAGATCACGGCATCCAGTCCCATCACTTCATGGCAAATATATGGGGAAACAGTGGAAACAGTGTCAGACTTTATTTTTCTGGGCTCCAAAATCACTGTGGATGGTGATTGCAACCATGAAATTAAAAGATGCTTACTCTTTGGAAGGAAAGTTATGACCAACCTAGACAGCATATTAAAAAGCAGAGACATTACTTTGTCAACAAAGGACGGCTAGTCAAGGCTATGGTTTTCCAGTAGTCATGTATGGATGTGAGAGTTGGACTATAAAGAAAGCTGAGTGCAAAAGAATTGATGCTTTTGAACTGTGGTGTTGGAGAAGACTCTTGAGAGACCCTTGGACTGCAAGGAGATCCAACCAGTCCATCCTAAAGGAGATCAGTCCTGGGTATTCATTGGAAGGACTGATGTTGAAGCTAAAACTCCAATACTTTGGCCACCTGATGCAAAGAGCTGACTCATTGGAAAAGACCCTAATGCTGGGAAAGATTGAGGGCAGGAGGAGAAGGGGATGACAGAGGATGAGATGGTTGGATGGCATCACCAACTCAATGGACATGAGTTTGGGTGGACTCCGGGAGTTGGTGATAAACAGCGAGGCCTGGTGTGCTACTGTCCATGGGGTCACAAAGAGTCGGACACAACTGAGTGACTGAACCAGTTGAACCAACTGAACTGAAGTCCAATTATTACTTAGAACTAATTGCTAAACAATTATTCCAGCATCACATGTTGAATAACCCATCTTCTCCCACTGACCTAATCTGCTTTCCCTCTCACATGGTGAGTCTCCCCATGTATGGCTCTGTTTCTGGGCTCTCTCTTAGAAATTAAACTCACTGAAAAGAAACCATTATCCAAGTCATTTCAAGTCACCACCATTACCAGTACCAATGCCAAACTCTATATCTCCTACTTGGTAGATATTTGGTATGTATTTACTGAATTAAAAGAAGCCTATTATTGTTACAAGTCCTTTTGGATTTGTATTACCTTAGATCCAATGAGAGGACTCATGGCAATTTTATATTTGCTGAATCTGAAAGGATATACCATTTAGACATGCTTGTTTACAAAGAAACAAAAACCTGTTTAATATTTTCATAATTGTTTATTTAAACTGAATTTCAAATATGACACTAGATGAGGCTCTAGAACTGAAATAGCATTTCAATTTGAAGGAATCAAAATGTTCATTTGAAAACTACTACAAAGATTAGAAAATAGCTTTAAAAATTTGGGTAAACATGGAGATATTACTTATAAAATAAAGTATTAAAAATATTAATATCCTCATGAAAATGAAACTATCTTGTAGCAAAGGAATGGGTTTTTGGACAAAACCACATAGAAGATTATTGTCAAGATTCAAGCTTTTGTTTTGGCTGGTAGGTTCATAAGTGTTTAATATACTAAAAGTAACTAATTAAATAATATTATAACTAAAACATAAGCCATGCATAGACTGGTAATGAGAGCACATTATGAACTACACAGGTTATGATTAACCCAATTCCATAAAACTGAAATACACTAAGAAAAAAATGATGAAGTTGTCAATAATGTAGATAAATGGAAATATATTATCAATACTGGCTCAGAGGATGAGATGACTGGATGACATCACCAATGCAATGGACATGAACTTGGGCAAACTCTGGTAGATGGTGAGGGACAGGGAGCCCTGGTGTGCTGCAGTCCAAGTGGTTGCAGAGTCAGATGCAACTGAGCGACTGAACAACAATACCGGCTATATTAAATATCAACTCACTACACTTACGTATTGAATACATATAAGTGTCAGTGGCTCAGTCGTGTCTGACTCTTTGCAACCCCATGGACTGTCTATAGCCTCTCTGTCCATGGAATTCTCCAGGCAAGAATGCTAGAGTGGGTAGCCATTCCCTTCTCCAGGGGATCTACCTGACCCAGGGACTGAACATGGGTCCCCTGCATTGCAGGCAGATTCTTTCCTGGCTAAGACACCAGGGAACATATATAGTAGAAAGTAATTATTTTGAGGTCATCAGAAGCTTTTTTATTTTTATTAAAGGAATTATTATCATAGAAATAGAACCAGTAACATAAATTACTTGATTTTGAAACTGCTCCCTGTGCGTTTGACCATGTACCTCATTAATTACAAAATTTCAAAAATGTAAATTCAATGTAGAAATATTTATTTATATTCATATATATCTTTCACTATCATTGGCTGTTTTAAGGGAAAAAGTACATTTAGACATTTAGGGAAAGGTGAACTGTTAATGATAATGGAAGAAATCTTGATTTCAGTACTCATCTTTTGAGGGTCTATTTTTAACTCCTTCTTATTTCATCTGATTATATCATCTCCAAATTCCCTTACCATATGGCTGACAAAGAACCCCTTCTTGAAGTAGTAGGAATTTCAGCTCTGCCATTTTCCTACATACTAGTTATAAATTTATTTTGTTCAATCATTAATTTCCTCACCCATTTGCAAGAGATATTTTAACTAACAAAATAATACACTCTGGAAATTCACGTAACCAGTTGCTTGAAAGCAATCAGCTGGAGATGAAGAAAGGTGTGAGGGCACCTCAAGGCCCCTACATGATAGAACACCCTCATACACACCCCGTGCAAGTACCTGTGCAATATTTCTGAAGAACTGACTAAAAAGTTCATGACAAAAGCAACAAAGATTCTCAGAAGTCAGACATCTGAGAATTTACGTCAGGGAAACGAACAGTAAAAAGACCAAGAATTACAAACATAAGTGTTTTCAGAATATTCTTTCAATACTGAAAATCGTAAACTAATTAAAAATTTCAACAACTGAAAAATGTTTTAACAACTTATATTCATCCACATGCTAGAATAACAGGCAGCCATTAACATGATATTTCTAAATATTTAATAACAATGAGAATTGCTTTAATAGCAAGTAAAAACAGCAGGATACAAAATAGCACCTACAATTTGAAAATATACATGTAGGGAAAATTGTAAGTTAGTACATTTTATTTTTTCCTTTATTCTCTCCTTTAAATTGCAAATTATCCACAATAAGCATGTATTACATTTATAATAATAAAATCCTCTTATAAATTTATTTTAAAAATTAACCCTTACAATCCTGCCACCCAGAGATAACCACTATCAAAATTTTGATCTCTTCTCTTCCAATATTCTATGTATTGAGATCTATGTATTGAGATTCTATGTAATGAGATCACATTACATATATGATTTTAGTATCCTGCTTTTCAAAGTCAACATGAAAGAACACGCACAAAATTAGCATGTAATTGTACTTAAGAGGGCTTTGAGTCAAACAGATCTGAGCTTCAGTTCAGTTCAGCCACTCAGTCGTGTCTGACTCTGTGACCTCATGGACTGCAGCACGCCAGGCTTCCCTGTCCATCACCAACTCCCAGAGTTTACTCATGTCCATTGAGTTGGTGATGCCATCCAACCATCTCATCCTCTGTCATCCCCTTCTCCTCCGGCCTTCAATCTTTCCCAGCATCAAGGTCTGGGCTTAAGTCTGATTTTGTCACTGAACACTTGTACAGACAGAATTATGTTTGGTTGCACACAATAAAAAAAAAAAAATTTAACTTCTGTGACCTAATCAAACAGTGGTAAGGGTCTTGGGAAAATGTGTGCTGATGCAATCCTCAAGAATTCCATCAAGGTCCAGGCTTCTCCTTACCTCTTATCCTGCCATTCTTAGGTTGTGGTTTTCAGCCATGGCTACAAAATGACTGCTACATACACAGGTTTCATATGCTTACTTGAGAGAAGGAAGAGAAAGCTGAAGGCCAAAAGTTTGAAAATGCTTATTCCAGTTGAGTCTTTCATTAGAATAGCCGTCTCTGCTTAAATTGCATTAACCATAATTAGGCACATGGCAGCCTCAACTGTGCTAGTCCGTCTGATGGTTAAGTAGTTTTAGCTGAGTACATTACAACCCCAAACAAAATCAGAGTTCTGTTAGTAGGGAAGAAAAGAGAGTGAATTTTAGATGTAAAACTAGCAAAGACTAAACCAGAGCTGTATAATCCTCAACAGAGCATTTAGTCTAGCTGAGATTCAATTTTTTCACATATAAAAGGGGATCAAGGAAAGTATCTCATGTGGTAGGGGCCAGGATCTAAGGCATATAAAGTGACTGGCACAATGTCTAGCATTTACCCTCATTCAAGAAATTTCAGCTATCACTTACTAAAACTCATAATAGTCTATCATATGGACATACCTCAATTTCCTTGACAATGCTAATTTATTTTGCTTATTGCATTTATCTTTTGTAATTATAATAACTACATTGTTATCTAAATTAATGTGGCTATGACTAATGTGTGCAGTTTTTGCTTCAATTGTACAATATTCTCAAGAAAAATCATAGAAATTAAATGAATGGATCAAGGGATAAGAACAATTTTAAAACCCTTAATTCATTTTGATGGTTTGCTCTCCAAAATGTTTTTTTACACAACTGATTTCCACAACAGTTCTCATATCTTCACTTGAGCTTTATCTCATTGCAGGTAGTCGTTAATTGCTAATTTGATAGATGATTTGGCAAAGGCTATTAATACTACCTTCTCATCAAAGCCCATGTTCTCCTCGTCTTCCTGATCATACATCTTGTCTATATATCCCAATCTCCCTTGCCAGATAGGTGTGTTCATGTGGCCAAGTTCTAGTCAGTAGAATATGATGTGCACCGATTCCAGGCTTAGCCCATAAAAGTTTCTGACATGTGTCTCTCCATGTCTATTTCTTCCTCTGGCTGACCGAGATGGGAACAATGGTGGAAACTTAGGAAGCTACACCCTGAACATGGCAAGCCTACTGCAGCTGGTCCTTGGATCGCTCCCTGAGACTGCCTTCAGCTGATGCCTGCACGCCTGCTCTGTCTTCCTGTGCTGGGACATGACATGAGCAGGAAAGAAACACCCATGGCAGCAGTCCTTCCCATGAGGCTCATGGATCTCTGTGGCATCCACAGAGAAAATTTAGGTGTTTGTGAACATGGAATGAGGAAAAAATGTTATTTCTACTTAACTGCAACTTAGCATTTTCTTCTATTACAAACGTAGGCCATAAACTAGTAGTATCAGTAGTACGTGTGACAGGTATTTTTGTATCATGCTACACAATTGTAGCAGGTATCAAATTTAGCTCATACTCAACAAGACCTTGAAATTATGGTAGAAATTAAACCTGATACTATATTTGGTTATTTCATGTTTTATTAAAGAAGCACCTTTATTATCATATCACATGTTATTTTAATATTTTATAGCTGTATTTCAATATAACTGGTTCTTTTGAAATCTTTTAAATTTTATTTTATGTATTTAAAAACAATATTCTGAGAAAAGATCTACCAGACTGCTAATGTGGCCCTGGTACAGAAAGGTTAAGAAAGCTTGTTTATACTATGTTTGAGCCATTTTACATTTTGGGGTCTTTTTGTTATACCTTTTAGCATTACCCTAATTTATACAAGTAATAAATGGTGGTGCTGGGATTTAAGTGTTATAAAAGTTAAATTTTATGTCATTACATTTTATATGTATTTAATACATAAATCCTATGAGATTATCATATTTGTTGCAAATGTTTTTACCAGTTCTTGCTTATCTTTTAGTTTTATGATGTTTGATGTACTGAAATGTGTTTATGTAGTTATTTCTATCAGTCTATTTTTATGTGGTTTTTATGTTGCTTTCTCATTTTAAAAAATCCTTCCCCAATCAAAAATTAGCTACATTTTTACATTAGGGTGCTAACATTAGGGTGCTCACCCAAGAGGATGTGCCATTCACATTATAGTTTATATGAATATAACCCCTCAGTTGTATAGCATATAGCTTGCACAACTATACTCAGTACTCTCAATTTGTTAAAAACTATATTTTATTTTAATTCTTTAAGCCACTTGGAATAATTTAATTCTCTGTTTTGAGATAGATAAAAAGAAGGATCATTTTTCTAACAGCAATTTTTTAAATAATTTAACTCTTCCACCTCTATTTCCATTGGAAAATTGCAAGTTCTTTAATGGATTTGGGTTTGTTTTTGAACTGTTCCATGCTAATCTTATACCAGTATCATATTTTTTTAATTACTGCTAATTTCACAATGTTGTTTAATAGCTGGTTGGACAAGTGTCCCTTTATTAGTCATAATTTTAAAGCTTTTTGATATGCTGAAAAAATCTTCCAGAAAAATTGCAGAATGTACTCTGAGCAGGATGAAACTTTGACAGTTTCAGGAAAAACTGTATTTCCATACAAAGAATGACTCCAAGATTTCTTTTATATGTGGCCCTAAAGAAAATATTGTACTTACATTTTACCCACAAATGTATGAATGATCTCACTTCAACTTTTCTACTTAGACTTAATGGTGTGGTGAGAAGATCTCTGGAAAAGAGTCAGAAATCCTCAACTTGAAACCATATTTAATTCTTTCCAGGTGTCTAATCTGAGACAGGCTGCTTATTGTCTCAAAGTCTTAGTTTCCTTATGAGTAAAATGTGAGTGAAATTTCTATTCTATCTGTTACACTGAGTTGCTGTGAAAAGTGAATTAATATATTTGAAATCTCTTTAAAAACTGCAAAGTATTGTAGACAACAAATTAGTATTTTATTAAAATTCCTGTTTCACTGGAGCTGGAGATTTATTTACTGTTGTTGACACTTGTATCACCACATTCTCTGGAGCAGAATTTGATACAAGACAACTATGTCTTGGATATTAGCCAAGAAGATTTAGTTTTACTGGAGAAAGCCAACTTATACCTCATTATAAGGTAGTCCCATGACATGGATTCTGAGGATGCTATTAGACATAGGTTACAATTTATGTAAATACTTTCCAGTGTTGAATAGGGTAATTGGGGGAGACGGGTGTTAATACACTGACCTGACATGATCCCAAGTTAAAATTTGGAGATGGAGGCTGAGCATAGTTGTATGAAGAAAATGAGAGACTGGTTTTAGTTGTATAAAAGAGAAACCTTTTGGAATAGGGGGTCAGGATTCCAAATGTTTCAGAGTTGTCAAATTTATACAGGCCAAAGTCCTCTTTGGCAAGGAGCTGTGAGTGCAAGGCGTAACACAGTGGTGATCTATTCAGGAATGCTGATTGTGGAGCTGTACTCTATTTCCTCGCAGATCAAACATATTCCTTGGAGACACTGTACAGCATACTGTGTCTTCCAAAATTATATGTACAAACTGTGATTGATATGTTTCTGCTCTAAAATTACTGTTATATGTGTATAGTCTTCACTGCTGTTGTAGAGACAATTGTCATAAGCATCAACAGGAGGAGAGCATTTCCTGTGAAATGAGGTCCAATACTGCAAATATGTTTACCAAAAACAAAGTGCACTCTTTAAATAGATTCCATGTGAGGTCTTCTATTGCTCTTTTTAAAATAAGAAAAAAATTTTCCAATTATGAAGGGAAATGGTGAATGATTTATAGGCTCCTACTATGTGCCACCCACACATTAGGAGTATATTATAATTATAGCAATGAATGCTCCCATGCACAACAGCTTTGCAAGTTGATTTCTAAGTTTACCACTGTTAACTTTATAAAGCAGAGGCAGTTGTCCATAGTTTGCCAGGCCAGCAAACTAGGTCTGGAAATCAATTCTTGCTCCTCTATAAAAATTACTTGACCTCTCCACTTTTAAGCTTGATTTTTCACTCCATTAAAATGGAGATGCCACAACTACTAATACTACTAGAAGTGATGATATTAATACATACATGTAATAGCATATTATTATTAGGTAATAAGAATAGTTATCTGATTAAGTTAATAAAATTAGAGAATTTATTCAGTATCTAAACTTAATAAGCAATAAACAACTATTGACAAGTATGATAAAGACTCTAGAAATTTTTACTGGTGAAAACAAAATTTTCATATTAAATTATGTTTTCACATGTATTTTATTTACATTTTACTAGAATTTATGAAGTTCCTGCTATAATTTAGAAACTTCATTGAGCCTGATGACTAATTCAATCTCTTTAATGTGTATAGCTTCTCAAGCAGATAGCACTCCAACCGTGCTTCATGTTAAGTTTCTTGATTACTAGCAAAATGCCCTTGGCTCAGCAAAACTGGCTAATTCAACTTCTGGCTTCCAGAAACAAAAATAATTTTTTTTTGCAGCCTGACAGATTTGACATAAAGGAATCTATTTTAAAATTCAAACACGCATATATACTACATAAAGTGAGCAACGGGCAAGTTTTAACAAACCTATAAAAATAAACTATACTTCCTTAATTTCTCAGAACATTATCATTATTTAAGGGAAAACTAAAATTCCCTTATATTATATTCCAGTGACTTTTGGCTCACCCAGAGAAAGGCTAATATCCTTAAAGTATCCTACAAAGTAGTATACAACTTTCCACCCCCAGCTCCCCGCCCCCGACATTCACACTTTTCCTGCTAAAGACTTTGATTCTTCCTGCCATCCCTCAGTTCTAATCACACCAACACTTTCACTGAGACAGGCAGGCTCCCATCTGCTTTTTCCTGTGGTTGGAATGCTCCTCCCAAGATACCCTGATGGTTCCCTCACTCATCTCTTTTGGAAATTGACTCAAATGTGACATTTGTGGCAAGGCCTACCCTGACCCTTCTCATAAGCAACTGCCTTTCCCCCCAGGGCTCTCTATCTCCCTAATATGAAAGACTAGTTTCCTCCATAACACTTGTAAATCACCTTACATACTTTTAATTTTACTTTATATTCTTAATTATTACAATAAAATATAAGTTGCATAACAACAGAGATTTCAGTTTGGTTCAAAAATCTATCTCCAGTGCCTAGAATAGTCCCTGGTTCATAGTAGACACTTAAATTTTGATTGTGCAAATACATTCTTTCTTCCAAAGTAAAAGTTTTAATTGGTGAATTGAATACGGAAAAAAATGTACATATATCTTGATGAGACGCTAAATATTATACACTGTCTACTTTCAGTTTAAGAACAAGAAAAAACTCCAGGAGTTCAACTTATTTAAAAAGACATCCATACATAATGCTATATGACTGAAAGGAATGAAAAAATATGGGGAATTCAATGCTAGGTAGGGAAGCGGAGCCTGGGGCGCTGAAGGGAATATTCAAATGCAATGGGGACAATTTACTAATTCATCATATGAGAAACTGTTGGAAAATGTGCACAAATGAGAACTTCTGCACCAAAATGAAATAGTGTTAAACTGAGGAGTAAGACATATTTTAGACTGTAAATAAAACATGTACTGATGCTATGTTCCTCTTGGTTGGTACATTTAATTATTTGGGGGTGAATCTCAAAATGAAATTTTGTAGCCCTAGACTATTACTTCAATGGACTATTTCTATTAAAAGTTGTACATACAATAAAATTGCCAGTACTACAGTTTTGCAAATAAACTAGCAATATTTTTATCTTAAATCTGCCCAACTTTTCCAAACTCCACTCTAAGGTCACACTGCAGCTTTTAATTGTGATCAGATTGATACATTTAAGCCCTCTTCTTACTTTGAGAATGTCACCAAGACATCATATTTCAATGCCTATGATGGAGCCAAACAGTCCTATGGGTGAATGAAAGGTGAAACGGAATTCACTTGACTGTTGTGAGGGATGCAACACATCTTATTCATGCAATAAAACCCTAAATATGAGGCAGTATCTGCACCCCTTAGCTGGGTAGTAAGGAGCATGTGAAAATTTCTTCCATGAAACAAGGGAGATGGCTTATCCTTATTAAACAATAAAACATTGTGAAAAGGATGATGGTAAAATGATCTACAAATTGCATGTTTCCCTTTATGAACTTTGGACTTCCCTGGTGGCTCAGACAATAAAGAATCTGCCTGCAAAGCAGGAGACCTGGGTTTGATCCCTGAGTTTGATTCCTGGGTTGAGAAGATCCCCTGAAGAAGAAAATGGCAACCACTTCAGTATTCTTGCCTGAAAATCCCATGGACAAAGGAGCCTGATGGGCTATAGTCCATAGGGTCACAAAGAGTCAGACATGACTGAGAGAGAGACTAACACTCTTATGAACTTTTTGGATTATGGAGCCTTTTTATCCCACCTGAAGAGCAAGTGAGTAGCTGTCTGGCAGCAGTGCACAGCAGGGTTTGTGATAATGTTGCTGAGAGAAGAAAAGCTGTTTGCTTCTAATACAGAACTGTGATGACAGAAACTTACATTTCATTGCCTTTGTTATTTAATGTTATCTTTCTCATGGAAATGATTACTAAAAATATCTAGCTACTCATTCTAACTTTCATCACTGGTTCTTATGAAGTGCTAAGAATGTTTCTCAAAGTGCTAAGAATGTTTCTCAAAATGTTTAGTTAAGGATAAACACAGGCCTTGTAACCATATCGCAGAATGAGGAGGACTCCAATATTTTCAAATGTTACTACCACTCCAATAATGTTATTTCTAAAACATTAAAAAACAAAAAAACATTAAAACAATGTTATTTTTAATAACATGAATTGTCTAAAAGGTATACTTAATCTTATTTGAACTGTTGTTTCGCATTCAAGCCTCTATTTTACCTCACTCCCTGACAGCAGAAGAGGAATTCATTCAGTTCAGTTCAGATGCTCAGACGTGTCCGACTCTTTGCGACCACGAATTGCAGCACGCCAGGCCTCCCTGTCCATCACAAACTCCCGGAGTTTACTCAAACTCATGTCCATCGAGTTGGTGATGCCATCCAGCCATCTCATCCTCTGTCATCCCCTTCTCCTCCTGCCCCCAATCCCTCCCAGCATCAGGGTCTTCTCCAATGAGTCAACTCTTCGCATGAGGTGGCCAAAGTACTGGAGTTTCAGCTTCAGCATCAGTCCTTCCAATGAACACCCAGGACTGATCTCCTTTAGGATGGACTGGTTGGATCTCCTTGCAGTCCAAGGGACTCTCGAGTCTTCTCCAACACCACACTTCAAAAGCATCAATTTTTCGGCGCTCAGCTTTCTTCACAGTCCAACTCTCACATTCATACATGACCACTGGAAAAACCATAGCCTTGACCAGACGAACCTTTGTTGGCAAAGTAATGACTCTGCTTTTTAATATGCTATCCAGGTTGGTCATAACTTTCCTTCCAAGGAGGTAAGCGTCTTTTAATTTCATGGCTGTAGTCACCATCTGCAGTGATTTTGGAGCCCAAAAATATAAAGTCTGACACTGTTTCCACTGTCTCCCCATCTATTTCCAGGAGGTGATGGGACCAGATGCCATGATCTTAGTTTTCTGAATGTTAAGCTTTAAGCCAACTTTTTCACTCTCCTCTTTCACTTTCACCAAGAGGCTTTTTAGTTCTTCTTCACTTTCTGTCATAAGGGTGGTGTCATGTGCATATCTGAGGTTATTGATATTTCTCCCAGCAATCTTGATTCCAGCTTGTGCTTCTTCCGGCCCAGCGTTTCTCATGATGTACTCTGCATATAAGTTAAATAAGCAGGGTGACAGTATACGGCCTTGATGTACTCCTTTTTCTATTTGGAACCATTCTGTTGTTCCATGTCCAGTTCTAACTGTTGCTTCCTGACCTGCATACAGGTAAGTCTTTCCTCTTCCAAGCTGTTGTTCCTATTAAATTATCCTTATAATGTAAGACTCACAGTTTTTGGTTGAATGGAAGTCAAAAGACATGACTTTAAAATTGTAAACATTACTATGTACCACAAATTTTGCTGCATTTGAAGAAAATACACACACAAATACCTCTGGATACTCTGACCAATCTGCTTCAACTCTCTTATCTGCCCATCCATTTTATGAATGTGATTGAAAACAAGCATTTGAAATCAAAAGGAAAAAAACAAAGAATGTGATCCAGTGGACTCTGCCTGGTATGTCTGCTCTATGAGCAGGCAGATCAGGATTTATTCATGAAAACCTAACATCTCATTTTTCTCGTTCATCATATGATATCCTTGCTTGTAAGGATATTCCAGAAACACACAGATAATCTTATTTGAAGCTTTCTACTTTCCAATCAGACACCAGGAATCATTGTCACATGTTTACTGTCATGCATTTACAGGTCTAGAGTGTTCAGAATTTACAGTATGAGAAAACCCACCGCTGACGTGTTTAGCACTTTCTTCTGCTGACGCGTTACCTTCCACTTTTCAAAGTGCTTTCTCAAAAAAAGTGAAAAGTAACCATTTCCCTGTGAGAGTTACATTGCCATATGCATCCAGCTGAGGCATTAAGGAAGTTAAAGTAAAAAATAGTGCAAAATAATTTTTAAGTGTTCAAAATCTGTTTAACAGTATCAAGTAAATGTGACATAATTACTGGATCATTTTTCAATCCTCAATATATGCAGTGTGTTGACACAATACTTCATAATCTTCTACCTAATTTTACTTGAAATCTTTCCAACATCTTTGTTATCTGGGTTTAGCAGGGATCTGAAATAGAATGATTGAGCTCTCTTTTTGATCACTACCTATGACAACACTTTGGCAATAGTCCTAACTTTTCTTTTAAGAGGTTTAACTTTTACGAGAGCAAGTAGCATGGGTGTCTTATTTAAGCACTTCTCCCATTTTTCAGTAATCTAAAACAGATAATTTAAACCAACATAATATCTGGAGGATAACCAAAATATTAATGATAATAATTAAGCATTTCCTATTTTTCAACCCCTTTTCAAAGCACCTAACATACTTCATGTCATTTCACTCTCATAACAACCCTATGGGAAGGTTTTACTGTTATGCAGAACCTGATTTATAGATGAGGGAACTGCAGTATAGTGTCTTTCTTATCCACAGGGAGGACCAACTCCACCCAAGGTCAAATGGCAAAGCATGAAACTTACCTTGACTAATAAGCTTGTTTAACAGATGGAAGCTTCATCTTTGCAAAAGTTAAATTTCTTCAAATATTTCAACTAGTAAAATGTCTAAAAGAACATATGAGCAATTTCAGATTGTCCTGTGCATACCAGAGATTTGGAGCACGGCTTCATGCAATTAGAACTAAAAGCATATCATCTTAGACATGCTTTCTTGATTTTTTAGAATCTCAGTTTTCTTGTCTGCCATACTCTCAATATTAATATTGATTTAATGAGAATTAAAATAAACTAATAAACAAGTAAGAACCTAATAGCATCAAGTTTATCTTAGGTTTTTAACACATATTAATTTTCTCTTTCTTGCAGATCTAATATCCAAATTATATGATATGTACTTTGATTCTCACCCTGCACTGAAAATTCAGATCTAACTTATTAAAACTTTTTAAGAATCCTTGCTCTTAAATTTCTCACGTTTAAATACTCCGTTGTATAAATGAATTCCATTTTATAACTTAGTTTCATATTTCTATCTTCTATTCCAAATCTCTCTTTAATATTACAACTCATGTCAAGTTCAATAGGAGTTGAAATTTCTAACAACTGACCTAGGAGAAAAATTACTTTCATCCCTATTGAATGTCCTTCCTACTAACATAGGCAGAGGTCATTGTTACACTGAAAGTCTATGGTTGTAGTTCAGATTTTAGTGCAACTTTAATCTACTTTAACCTGTTATTAAAATGTGGTCTTTTTCCTTTAAATATGAAGCTCAGTCGTGTAGAATGTATCACTGCCTGTGAGTGTGCCATGGAGGCATCTCAGTCACATAAAGGGAAACAGAAAACTCCTCATCAAAGATTTAAATTCTAGAGGGAAATGTATTTCTAGACTTAAATGATTTTCCATGTTGATGCATTTCTTCTGTTTCTTTGTAATATGATTATTCTTACAATTGTTTTGCAACATGTCTTTACTTAAATCTCTGAAACCTTGATCTTAATTGATACAGAGTCTTCTACCTACTGAAGAATATTACAGGTAGAACAATGCAATAAATTCCCATAAATAATTCTCTTGCTTATCTCAGAGGTGTACAAAGTATTTTCTAAAGCCCTGTCTGCAAAGTCGGCATGAACCAAGGAGAAACATCACAATAATTCACAGCATAATATGCCAATATATTTATATATTCCAAGGCCATGAATAAGAAAGACAAATTATTATTAATAATTATTATAATAGCTATTTCTAATCCTTAGATATATATAGTATGCATCTCCATTTAGCAGCTAAAGAAATTTAATGCTAACTCCACGTGGTTGGACTATATAATCTACTATTACGTTTGGCTTAAGACTAGATTTTCAACATATCTTCTTTAGGTTCTGCCTGGTCTCAGTCACTGTATACCTTCTCCTCTTCTCCCAGTGTGACTGTAAGTCTCAGCCTTATCCGCTCCCCCATCACATACAAGGACCATGACTTGTTTTCATCAGAAATAATGACTTCCTATGGTAGTAATTTTCAGTAGGGTGGGAGAAAAGAGGAAAATCAAAACCAAAAGGGTGTTGATCCAAGGCAAAAAAGAGAAGGGTCTAACTAGTTTGGAAATTTCTAGTGTTGTGTAACATGATCTGATGCCTTCTCTCCCCCATATTCTCCAGGCTAAATTCTGACCAGAGGCAAGAAAATGTTGAAAGTAGTCTGGCTAAATACTCCGACACTCACAAAGCTACCCTGGAAGCACTTTAAAAAGCATGACGTTTGAACGCGTGTGGCTTCTACCTCAGCTACCAGTCCCACTCTCCAGCTCAGGCTCTATTTCATCTTGATAGGCTCCTGCTAAGTTCCGCAGGCACTTTCTTCGCAGGTCCTCATTGCCCACTCAAGCCCCTGCCAAGTTCTTGCTTGCCTCCTCCCTCGGACTGTACTGTTGATGTGCACTGCAGCACACGGTAGCATCTTCAATCTGAAAAGGCATTGAGAAATCATTGAACATAATATCAGCCTTTGTGAAAACCAAGAATCAAAACAAATCTTCCCAGGTAAGTGCTAAAGGACTGGCATGAGTATGGCTCATCATTCAGTATGTTTTCCTTCTCACTGTGACCCAGAGTGATGTGTTTTCTATAAATTAAGATATTCCTTACCCAGACTTGTCATGTGTGTCCTCCCTTCTCAAGTTCGCTTCCTTCCTGGGTGCTACATCGGGTCTTGTCCCACCAGCAGAGACATCTCTCTCTTGCACACAACACAGGTCTGTACAAGGAATAGGTGATGGTCTCCATTCAGGCCTCCTTGCTATAGAATAACTTATTCTTTCTCAATTCAGAGAAACCAGGAGGTGTCTGGCATCTGTTAAACAGATAGAAAAATGCCACTTAACCTAAAGAAATAGAGTCAAGATACTGATTTTAAAACCTGTTCCATTTCCAGCTTTTCTATCACGTGGCCTGTTGCTTATGTATCTCCTGCTATCACCACAATCACATCTGCTTCTGACATGGTCCCGGTCTGAGAGACTGAAGCTTGAAATGCTTTCTCCAATGGAAACAATGTGAGATGTAGCTGAAATAGTGCTATTATTACCGTTGTTTAAATCTATTAAGGTTTAAGTAGCTTTTTCTCTCTTCCACTCTTTTCCAAGAACATAACTAGCAGACACAAAATTTCAACGGACAAAAAATATGTTTTAAGAGCCAAACAACTAATTTCAAAATTAACCCACATTTTAACTCACATAATCCATTAAAAAGTTCACAGGTACCAGGACTTATCACTTTAAAGCTGTCTCTAGTTCTTGAGATATTTGTGGATGGTATTCCAATACAACTGAATTTCTTTCCTTGATATTCTCTTGTTCAGCATTGACAGTTAAGAGTTTACATACCAAGATGTGTAAGAGGTAACAATTCATTCTCAAATGCCTGTTAAAGCTCTTTTATTCCTAGCTGCATGGTGGAAAAAAGGATTCTACATAATGTAAAGCAAAAGACAGAGTTAAAAGGTCAAGGTTCTGAACAAAATTGGCCAGGGACTGGCTGTTTGACCTCAGGTTGGTTATTTCAGCTTACAGTGAGTCATATTCCACATCTATCAAATACCCTCAGTTTTTGTTTGTAAAATACGGAAAAGTCCTTGAGAAAATTCACTATGTGTTATAATGCAGAGTACGCTTACCATTGAGAAGAGTGTGTTAAAGGGCTCAGTCCTCTTTTTGCGAACATAAAATCAACCGATATTCCTGGAAATGCATAGAGTGTCAGGATTGCAGAAAAAGAAGGCGTTTAATATAGCAAGGGGTTTTACTAACCAAACATTGGGTTCTACAGTCACATACTCAGGAAGAGGGGCTGACAATCTTTTGTCTAATGAATCTGAGAAATTCATCTTTCTATAGCCAAAGAAATTGCTCTATCAAAAGGAGAAAAAAGGGAGACTAGGTTATATATGGGCATACTCTTATTTCATAAAACCTAGGGAAAGCTAATTGTTCCTGGCTGAGGTCAGGAGGAATATGACAGAAGTGAAAATGTGAATTTGCTTTATAAACTTTCCCAGCGTGTGGACATACAATGAATGACCCATCCAGGGCTCTAATTTGGACAGGGCCACAAAAACAAGCAAGTGTTTCTAAGAGTGAGCAAAATGAACCCAGCAGCATAATGATCAGGCAATTCAGATGCAGATTGCAAGTGTAGAGGGAAAGGGTGGGAATTTACAGTTATGATGGGTAAAATAACTGACTTCAGTCATCAAATGTTAAATATGTGTTTGCTTTGTTAGGGATGAGTTAGACTGAACAACAACTGTCCGTGGTTGTGGTAACTAAGAAGAGAATGACTGTGTGCTGTGAGTGCCTAGCAAGTGGTCTCACCTTGTGTGAGTCTGAAAAAAAGTCCCTATTACCGTTTCCATTGGCCAAGAATGGGATCATTTCTAGGTCATGAAAAAATGTATACGAATTATGTAAGCACAGCAATGTGCATTATGTCATACACAGAAGACCTGTACAAAAAAGATCTTCATGACCCAGATAATCACAATGGTGTGATCACTCACCTAGAGCCAGACATCCTGGAATGTGAAGTCAAGTGGGCCTTAGAAAGTATCACTACAAACAAAGCTAGTAGAGGTGATGGAATTCCAGTTGAGCTATTTCAAATCCTGAAAGATGATGCTGTGAAAGTGCTGCACTCATTATGCCAATAAATTTGGAAAACTCAGCAGTGGCCACAGGACTGGAAAAGGTCCATTTTCATTCCAATCACAAAGAAAGGCAACCCCAAAATATGCTCAAACTACCACACAATTGCACTCATCTCACACGCTAGTAAAGTAATGCTCAAAATTCTCCAAGCCAGGCTTCAGCAATACGTGAACCGAGAACTTCCAGATGTTCAAGCTGGTTTTAGGAAAGGCAGAGGAACCAGAGATCAAGTTGCCAATATCCGCTGGATCATTGAAAAAGCAAGAAAGTTCCAGAAAAACATCTATTTCTGCTTTATTGACTATGCCAAAGCCTTTGACTGTGTGGATCACAATAAATTGTGGAAAATTCTGAAAGAGATGGGAATACCAGACCACCTGACCTGCCTCTTGAGAAACCTGTATGCAGGTCAGGAAGCAACAGTTAGAACTGGACATGGAACAAGAGACTGGTTCCAAATAGGAAAAGGAGTACGTCAAGGCTGTATATTGTCACCCTGCTTATTTAACTTATATGCAGAGTACATCATGAGAAACGCTGGGCTGGAAGAAGCACAAGCTGGAATCAAGATTGCTGGGAGAAATATCAATAACCTCAGATATGCAGATGACACCATCCTTATGGCAGAAAGTGAAGAGGAACTAAAAAGCCTCTTGGTGAAAGTGAAAGAGGAGAGTGAAAAAGTTGGCTTAAAGCTTAACATTCAGAAAACTAAGATCATGGCATCTGGTCCCATCACCTCCTGGAAATAGATGGGGAG
Organism: Cervus canadensis; assembly: GCF_019320065.1. Taxonomy (NCBI): domain Eukaryota; kingdom Metazoa; phylum Chordata; class Mammalia; order Artiodactyla; family Cervidae; genus Cervus; species Cervus canadensis. The sequence goes on along the minus strand of NC_057389.1, from coordinate 22,719,245 downwards.
ACAGTGGAAACAGTGTCAGACTTTATATTTTTGGGACTCCAAAATCACTGCAGATGGTGACTACAGCCATGAAATTAAAAGACGCTTACCTCCTTGGAAGGCTAGTTATGACCAACCTGGATAGCATATTAAAAAGCAGAGTCATTACTTTGCCAACAAAGGTCTGTCTGGTCAAGGCTATGGTTTTTCCAGTGGTCATGTATGGATGTGAGAATTGGACTGTGAAGAAAGCTGAGCGCCGAAAAATTGATGCTTTTGAAGTGTGGTGTTGGAGAAGACTCGAGAGTCCCTTGGACTGCAAGGAGATCCAACCAGTCCATCCTAAAGGAGATCAGTCCTGGGTGTTCATTGGAAGGACTGATGCTGAAGCTGAAACTCCAGTACTTTGGCCACCTCATGCGAAGAGTTGACTCATTGGAAAAGACCCTGATGCTGGGAGGGATTGGGGGCAGGAGGAGAAGGGGACAATAGAGGATGAGATGGCTGGATGGCATCACCGACTCGATGGACATGAGTTTGAGTAAACTCTGGGAGTTTGTGATGAACAGGGAGGCCTGGCATGCTGAGATTCATGGGGTCGCAAAGAGTCGGACACGACTGAGCAACTGAACTGAACTGAGTACTGTTAAACACAGGGAATATGAAAAAGGGTGTGTTGAAAGTGAGATATCAAAACTATGTGACTAATAATACTTTGATGTAGAGGCAAGGAAGTGTCTCCAATGTTGGAAAGACCATAATTTCTGACAGATCAGCTCAGCATGTCCATATTAACAAACTACTCTAGGCTTAGCACTTTGCCCCATACAGTGAGGGGTTAATTCAAGGGAGAATAACCAGCAAGGAAAGACCATTTCTTATGAAAACAACAACAGATGCATGTTCAAGTACTATATTATAAGGCCAGGATTATAAATCCTATAGGAATTGAGAGAAGAAATCATTCAAAATAAAAATGAAATGAAAATTTATGATGGTTCATAAGCAATCATATTTGACCAGCCAAGAAACAACACAGTGTGACAGAAAATTAACTATATAATTTTAGAAAGGTTACTCATTTTCTCTGAGCTTCAGCTTCAGTATTTGCAAGTGGAGAACCATTCTAGTAAGAATAAGCAAGACTCAGTGGTAATATATTCTATGCAGAATTTCAAACTATACTTTCACACTAGATTACAAACTATTATTTTACTCCTAATGCCTTAACTTTGTGTTCTGTAAAATAAAAATTATTAGATCAGAAGTTTCCAGATTTGAAGGTCTATAATATGTCAAAATTGAGTCAGTGGGGATAAAAACAAAACATAACTATTTCTTAAATTAACAAAAAAAATGGATAAGGCAGTGTATATGGAGAGGTAATAATTGTATAATTGCTGGTGGAGTTATACTTTAGAATGCAAGTTGGAAATATCTATTATGTCATATCTTTTGATCTAATAATTCCATTTCAAGTTATCTAAGGTCTAGCTGTAGTATAGAAAATCTATAGTATAACTGTGCTCACTGCAACCTTGATCAATACAACATGGATTTAGATATAACTAAATAAAAAATAGAGGACTGATTAAGGAAATTGGTGGAATACCACAAGACTGCTGAAACTACTGAATTAAATTCACCCATTCCTATCCATTATAATTCACTGATTCCTAAAATGTCACTGTTCACTCTCTCTTGCCATCTTCTGCTTGACCATGTCTAAGGACCTAGAAGAAGCAAAAGAGACTAAGAATAAGTGGCAAGAATACACAGAAGAACAATACAAAAAAGGTTTTAATGACCTGATTAACCATGATGGTGTGATCACTCACCTAGAGCCAGATATACTGGAGTGTGAAGTCAAGTGGGTCTTAGGAAGCATTACTATGAAGAAAACTAGTGGAGATGATGGAAATCCAGCTAAACCATTTCAAATCCTAAAAGATGATGCTGTTAAAGTGCTGCACTCAATATGCTAGCAAATTTGGAAAACTAAGCAGTGGCCATAGGACTGGAAAAGGGCAGTTCATTCCAATCCCGAAGAAAGGCAAAGCCAAAGAATGTTCAAACTACCATACAATTGTGCTCATTTCACATGGTAGCAAGGTAATGCTCAAAATCCTTCAAGTTAGGTTTCAACAGTACATGAACTGAGAACTTCCAGATGTACAACCTGGATTTAGAAAGGGCATAGGAACCAGAGGTCAAATTGTCAACATCTGCTGGATCATAGGAAAAGCAAGGGAATTCCAGAAAAATATCTATTTCTGTTTCATCGACTATGCCAAAGCCTTTGACTGTGTGGAAAACAACAAACTGTGGGAAATTCTTAAAGAGATGGGAATACCAGACATTACCTGCCTCCTGAGAAACCCATATGCAGGTCAAGAAGCAACAGAAACAGACATGGAACAATGGACTGGTTCCAAATGGGGAAAGAAGTACACCAAGGCTATATATTGTCATCCTGCTTAGTTAACTTACATATAGAGTGCATTATGCGAAATGCCAGGCTGGATGACTCACACACTAAAATGAAGATTACCTGGAGAAATATCAACAACCTCAGGTATGCAGATGATACCATTCTAATGGCAGAAAGGGAAAAGGAACTAAAGGATGGAAGAGGAGAGTGAAAAAGTTGGCTTAAAATGCAACATTCAAAAAACTAAGATCATGGCATCCCATCATTTAATGGCAAATAGATGAAGAAAAAGTGAAAACAGTGGCAGAGTTTATTTTCTTGGGCTCCAAAATCACTGCAGACAATGACTGCAGACATGTAACTAAAAGATGCTCACTCCTTGGAAGAAAAGCTATGACAAACCTAGACAGCATATTAAAAAGCAGAGACATCACTTTGTTGACAAAGGTCTGTATAAGTCACATCTGTGGTTTTTCCAGTAGTCATGTATGGATGTGAGTTGGACCATAAAGACAGCTGAGTGCCTAAGAACTATTCCTTTTGAACTGTGGTGTTGGAGAAGACTCTTGAGAGTCCCTTGGACTGCAAGGAAATCCAACCAGTCAATCCTAAAGACCAATGCTGAATATTCATCGGAAGGACTGATACTGAAGTTGAAGGTCCAATACTTTGGCCACCTGATGTGAAGAGCCAACTCACTGGAAAAGACCCTGATGCTGGGAAAGACTGAGGACAGGAGGAGAAAGGGGTAACAGAGAATGAGATGGTTGGATGGTATTACCGACTTAATGGGCGTGAGTTTGAGAAAACTCCAGGAGACAGTGAAGACAGGGAAGCCAGGTGTACTGCAGCCCATCAGGTCACAAAGAGTCAGACACAACTTAGCTACTGAACAACAACTAAAACTACTACTACTGATAGTTATAAAGACTGCATTGACGGCAACCCAAATGTCCATCCAAGTGGGCCTAGATGAGAAAGATTAGTGGTATAGTCAGAGGCAAAATGAATGACACAGAGTGATAGACAATATAATGCAGAAGTCTTACGGACTTCCTTTGTGGTCCAGTGGTTAAGAATCTGCCTTGCATTAAAGAGGACACAGGTTTGATCCCTGGTGAGAGAACTAAGATCCCACCTGCTGCAGAGCAACTAGGCCCATGAGCTGAAACTACTAGGCCTGCACGCCACAATCAGAGAGTCTATCTGCCTCAGTGAAGGATCCCACATGACACAATGGAGATCCTGTGTGTCACAACTAAGACCTGATTCAACCAGATAAATAAATAAATAACAATTTTTAAATGTCTTTGTTATAAGCTTATTAAATTTAAAAAGTTGATTCTAAAAGATTACATTCAGGATACTAAACTCTTTATAAAGTTAGAAATAAAATATAAGCCATAAATACAATTCATAATTTATATATGGATATATATGAGAAATATATACATTTATAATATGTAATATAACATGTATATTTCAAATATATGCTAGTAAGGGAATGATAAAAATGGAATTTTGAATGACTGATATCTTCAGTGGGAGGAAGGCAGAGGGAGAAAAGGGGCAGGTAGTGTTTGAGGTAGGTTATCACCAAGCTCACAGCTTTTGGGGGGATGGTGGTAAATCTACTAGGGAATTTATAGTATTACAAATAAAGTACATGTTTGAGCCACTAATGAGAATGTTGTCATGAACCAAGAACTGTGATTCCTGCCATTATGTATATACCTAAGGGCCAAAGTAGGGAAAAGGATTAAGACACATTTTTAAAAATACAAACTACTTTGTAACGATTCATTAATGAAAACACTAAAAGACAATAAACACAAATAATGGCTTTGTTACTGTGGTGACTATGTGTTTTTGTTTTCAAACTTTTAAAAACATATTATTTTAATGAGAACAAATATTTAAACTCATTTAAAAAATGTATACAGAAAACCATGGGTCTGTAGGTCAATTAACTTTTGTAAGCATGAAGAAGACAAATGAAATACCATAAAATTGATTAGCATTTCATCAGGTTCTTGAACAATTCCCATTGCTGGAGGACCTGAGAGGAGTAACTACTGACCTTGCATTGACAACTAATTGAAGAATCAATCAAGAAAAAGAAATGTGACTATTCGTAGAAGCACATGCCGGATCCAATTCGTAATGAAAAGTTACATTAACTCCTAGAAAAATCTCTATCTAGCATTGACCCAGAGTATGCAACTGCTGGGTTTCCAACATGACTGACATGCCCTCCTGTTATTTCTGCAGAGGCTGTATGTAGAAGAATTTTAGATTAACATATATAAGATGGACTTTAAGTCCATTAGCTGAATGTTGATGTGGAAGAAACCAATAAAAATAGGCCGTGATTCATAATACAAGCAAATTGACTGGACACTTTGACAATGATGTTTAGAGAGCACGACACTGCTGCATGGTTGGACGTTAATGCACTAGGAGGCTCATTCAGAATTAGAAAAAAATATTATACCAAATTATGCTTTTATAAAAGATTTAGCTATTAACCTTTCTTGTACAGATATTTTAGACTGTTTTCCACCTCTTTTAGCTTATAAGCTATAAGCCATATCACTTTAAAAAACATAATCATAATCTTCATTATATCTGAGGAATTCTAGATGAATTAGATGAGTGGCACACTTTGCAGCACTATCATACATACTTTCCTCTAATTTAGTATTTTCTTTCTGGTACACCATCTGTAATCCTCATAAATCAGTCAATTTCACAGTGTATTTATTCCAGTTTTATTTGATCAGTAATTGAAAAAAAAAAATCTTCTTGGGCAAGAAGTAACTTTCAGAAAATAATCTGTTTGGGGAATTTAAATAATATATTTCCTTTCTTTTTTTTTCTTTTCTCTTTTGTGCTGTTTCTTATGGCAAAATAAAAACTGGAAAATATTTTGTGAAGTAATTATTTATAATTTAATATCAATCATATTTGATAATCAAAGTGTCTTGGTTTTCTCTTCTTTCTTGTTATTTAAAGGCTATGGGCTTCTATGACGAGTATGGAAGGTTATGTGATAAAATAAAACAGATCCTCAGGTTTGAAAGAAAAATAGGTGCGTTTGAATTCTCACGCTGCCACCTTGGGAAAGGCATGTAAATCCTCTAAAACTTATTTTCCTAACATGTGGGAAGGAATGAGATGAAAGTACCCAACATAGCTCACAAGGATTTTTGGAAACTAAATACATAAATGTCTATTCAAATGAGCAAAACTCATGCTGTTTTTAGTAATAAAAGGACTTAAGGGCAAGCTCCCCTCCCAGAGTAAGGTGGGCCAGGTTGGAACAAGCGCACGTGGGATTTTTTGTAAGAAATGAAGGAAAAGTCTTTCTTTGGCGCTCAGGCACCCAGTGTGGGACGATGCCAAAACACCTCCATGTTTTCCCGAGGGTTAGCTTGGTAGAGCTTGCTCTCTGCAGACAGTGCTGAACTGGAAGACTAAGAGCTCCTGTGTAAGCACCTATATAGCTGGGCTGCTGTAGACATGAGGCATCACTGTGTCAGAAAGTAGAAAGAAACACATGTGCACTCTTATAAACTTAGCACCTGGTCTAAGACTTCTTGTGTTGCTATATATCAAGACATGTATTTCAAGATATGTATTTGGTTTTTTTGCATTTTAAAATTATTTAAATTTTCCACGTTAATGTAGAAATAATAGAAGTAACAAAATCAAGAAGAAAAAATTACTCACAATACTACCGCCAGTACCACAACTGGCCATATTTCCACTATTAGCATTACTATCATTCACATATAACCACTAGTAACATTTTTGAGGACATTTTTCCTAGTTTATTTTCAATGTGTATAGGTGAAATAAATGTATCTTTAAAGTAGGACCATAAAAGAAATAAATGTTTTGAAAACTACCTTTAACATTTAGCAACATATCATCAAAATATTGATCAGTATAGATCAATATCATCATCTGTGATAACTGGGCTTTCCTGGTAGCTCAGCTGGTAAAGAATCCACCTGCAATGCAGGAGACCCCGGTTCGATTCCTGGGTTGGGAATATCTGCTGGAGAAGGGATAGGCCACCCACTCCAGTATTCTTAGGCTTTCCTGGTGGCTCAGCTGGTAAAGAATCTGCCTGCAATGCAGGAGACCTGGGTTTGATTTCTGGGTTGGGAAGATCGCCTGGAGAAGGAAGCGACTACCCACTCCAGTAATCCTTGGCTTTCCTAGTGGCTCAGCTGGTAAAGAATCGGCCTGCAATGTGGGAGACTTGCGTTCAATCCCTGGGTTGGGAAAGATCCCTTGGAGAAGGGAACGGCTACCCACTCCAGTATTCCGGACTAGAGAATTCCAGGTGCAGTATAGTCCATGGGATCACAAAGAGTCAGAACAACTCTACTTTCACTTTGTGATGATTAGATAGAATTCCACTTTATAGATACATGAATTATTCAAGCAATAACGTATGGCAGCACATTTAAATTATTTTCACTTTTTCCCTATTATAAATAATAGTGTAAAAAATATAGCTCACATTTTTATGACTCCATCTGATTATTGAAACAAATTCTTGAAAGTGGAATTTCTGAATTAAATACATTGCTTCCAATTACACTTCAGAAAGTTTCTACTAATTTTACTTCTGCATCTGAGAGCTTATTTTTTTCAGTCTCAGCTGTATGGGGCATTTTCCTTCTTGACTCTTTGACAGTCTGATAGCTGATGAGAATGGAGAGTCTATCTGGCTTTTGTTCATGGTCATGATTACTAGTAAGATAAAATATTTCTATCATATATTATGAATCATTTATATTTTCGATTTTGTACCTTGCCTGTTCATATCCTTCACTCACTTTCCTACCTGGCTATATGTTCTGTTTGTTACCAGTTTGTAAGCTTTCTATGTATTAAAGACATTGACCCCTTTCTGTCACATATAGTTATACTTTTCCTTCTTATAATTTGCTTTTTTCACTTGGATTGTGGTATTTTTCTCCATTCAAATGTCTTAAATTATTTAACTAGATCTTTCCATTTTTGCCTGGGGCCTTGATCAAGAGAGAATGGCTTAACAAGTAGGATAAAAGGAGAGAAGATTTGAGACTTGAGAGATGGCAAAAAGAGAATTTCTAAGAGGAGGACTAGAGTTTCTAAGTTAGAGAACTTTACTGGCTTATCAAGTTGGATCTTCCACGTATAGTTGGGTATCTCAGAAACTTAATTGCATGAGAAGTAACGACCAACAAGTGTTTTAAACTGAGCCTCTAACAAATTCAGGTAGTTTGAGAAGAATTTTAACTGTGTAACAACTTCTAACGAATCTCAAATATTTAGCTTTTACCTACAGGCAATTTCTCATCTAAGCATAAAACTACTTCATTCTATAACAGAATCGAGTCACTTTTACCCTCTATTTTTCTCACAGTCCACATCTAATATATCATCAATCCTAGAGTAAACAATTTTAAAAATATCTTCTCACAAGTCATGCCCTACTACCCTGGTATAAGCCACCATCAGCTATTGCTTGGGATGATACAGGACTGTTGAACTAGGCTCCGTGATGTCACCGAAACTTCCATATTTCACTCTGAGTCAGAGCGAGCCTTTTACAAAAAAAGTCATTTCCTATCACTGCTCTGCTGAAAACTGCTGGACAGCTTTCTAACTCTCTTAGAGTAAAGGCGAGCATACATAAAAATTTCCCGCAAGCTTCTCCATGATCAGACCAACTGCCTCCTAAAGCAACTCCCTCTTCCTTCTGCCAGTCATCCTAACAATCCTTGAACCTTTCAAGCTGGCTCCCACTTCTGAGCTCTCTCCTCCCCTTTATCTGAGTCTGACAAAATATCCCTTTACCAAACAGACTTTTTCTGGCCTAATAAAAGAGAAGCTCCTTTTCTTTCACTCTATAAATTTTTATCCCTGTTTAATTTTCCTTTACTGTATTTCTTACCATTTCTCTTGTATGCTGTTGCATTCTGTTGTGTTGCATTCTATTTATTCTATCCTGCACTATTCTGTAGTTTCTCCTCCTACTAGAATGTGAGTCTCGCAAGGGCATGGGCTTTCTTTTGTTCACTGCGGAATCCTCAGAGCCAAGAAGAGTGCTGGCACTTAGTTAGTGTCCAATATTTCTAACTAACTGAATGAATGAATGAACATTTGTCTGGATATTAAAAAAAAATCACCCCAGGTCTTCTAAATCATTGCTGGCATTAAAAGTAACATTTTCAATTTTGAAGTCTTTTAGAAAGGGCTTTTTCTCCCCAAGAGAAGATTCAATTTCATGCTTTGAAAGATTAAATGAAAGGGAATTTGAGTTATGAAGACAGAATTTTGGAATATTACACTTTTAAGAGATTCTGACTGATACAACTTTATTGTGAAAATTGAGAATAAAAATATTTCTCAAAAGGTCATATAGCATAGAAGTGAAAAGATTAACACTCTGGAGACTTTAGAAAGATTTTCTAGTCTGGAGAGATCCACTAGTTCCTAGCTGCATAATTCTGAGTATCCCTCTAGGCCTCAGTTTTCTCATCTGTAAAATAAGACAAACAATTGTACCTACTTATAAAACTTGTGAGGAGTAAATAATTCAAATTATGTAACAGGTTTAAAACAGTACTTCCAACATAGTGTCTCATAATAATTTACTATTATTTATTTGATAATAGAGCTTCCCTGGTGGCTTAGACAATAAAGTCCACCTGTAACGTAGGAGACCTAGGTTCAAACCCTGGGTCAGGAAGATCCCCTGGAGAAGGGAATGGCTATCCACTCCAGTATTATTGCCTGGAGAATTGCATGGACAGAGGAGCCTGGTGGGTTATAGTCCAGGGGGTTGCAAAGAGCTGGACATGACTGAGCAACTAACACTTTCACTTTCAAATTCATTTGTTAATAGCATTATTATTTAGCAAGGAGATAGGTGCTCTTATTGATAAATTTTGTTTGTTTGCTATTTTCCTTTCCATTGATTCTAAGGGGAAAAGCTCATAAGAGAAATTTAGCATAAGAGAATTGAGGCAATTTCTAGCTGTTTGCATAAACTCCCTATTTTTTTCACTATTCACTACTTTTCACTATTTCACTCCCTATTTTTGTCGAATTCACACAAATCTTTTGGGTCTTCACAGTTTGCAGATGAATGTTTTATTTCTTCATTTCCACCTTATATACATAGACAAAGTTAAAGAGAAAATAAGATGAATTGGCAAGGGATAGTTAAATAGAATGAGATTCCAATAGATAATTTCTTATGCCCAGAGAAAGGCTATTTAGAGGAAGAAAAAGCTCCATCCTTGAGAATGAGTCAGGACAGTCCAAATGCACAAACCACAGGTTTTAAAAAACTGACTATGAAAAAGCCAGGCTCTGCAATATTTGTCCTCCTCAGGTGAAACTGATCCAAACTATTCATCCACACTTTTTTCCCTAGAACATAACTCTAATGATCGTTTTTTTTTTAGCCTTCCAAAATGCTTAGAAGTTTTATATATTACATTTGGTAAATTCATTGGAATAATTCTATTAACAGTCATAATTGATACTGAGGCATAGATTTTAACTGTTAGCATCATCTGTGTTTATGTATATTTATCATCCTATTTTATTGGAAGCTTTCTAAAATTAGCTCTTCCACATCCCTAGTAAGTCCCCAAAGACCCAACAACATCGTTCAGGAAACAAGATTATTGGCAGAGATGTAACAATCAAACAGAATTTTTAAGGACGTTATGTTTCCTCTCTCAAATTTTATTGATTTTGAAAAATATAATCTGTTATTTAAAAGTAAATTTTAACAAGGGATAGATTATTGTTCATATGTAAAACATCTGACGTGATTTCTTGAACACAGTGAACACAATTAAAGTTGATTTCTCATCTCCTGCCCTGATCAGAGGCATCTTTATTAGCTGTTCCCTGCCTGAATGTCTCAGCCTAAAACCCTGGAACAATCAAGACTTGATACTGAATTAAATTGAGCAAAATATTCACTTTAATAGAAAATACAAACGAATCATATGAAATATTTTTCCTCAACTCTGACCCAGAGTTTACAATCTTGTCAGATAGCAAGTCCTGGAGGAGAAAACGGCAATCCACTCCAGTATTCTTGCCTGGAGAATCCCATGGACGGAGGAGCCTGGTGGGCTATATAGTCCACAGGGTCGCAAAGAGTCGGACACGACTGAGTGACTTCACTTTACTTCACCAACAGGAGATGGCATCTAATGAAATGCGGAAACAACCCTGATAGAGAGATGGAGAAGGGAGTCTTCACTTTGTTACATTCTTAGTCTGGGAGAAAGTTGGGACTTTGGCTGAACAAGGTATGCAGAGTTTGAGGAATCAGACTTTGGAAGAAGTCTGGCTTTGGAAACTTTGTTTTTTAAAGTTTTGATTAGAACACATGAACACATGAACTTTTAGTCTGAAAAGGGATCCTGCCCATGTTTGTAACCTTTGCTTCTCCCTCACCTGTACATACTCAGTCGTGTTTGATTCTTTGTGGCACCATGGACTGTATCACCAGGTTCTTTTGTCCAAGAAATTTTCCAGGCAAGAATACTGGAACAGGTTGCCATTTCCTACTCCAGGGGGATCTTCAAGACCCTGGGATCAAACCTGTGTCTCCTGCAACTCCTGCATTGGCAGGTGGGTTCTTTACCACTGACACACCTGGGAAGCCCCTACTCAAAGGTGATTCAGAGTCTTCATAACGAAGTTCAGAAGATCAATCTGAGACAAAAATCTCATGAGATTGTAAAAAATTGTTCCCATTTTTTAAAAATAATGAAAGATTTATTTTGCAAGGAGAGAAATGTTAAGGAGGGGGAAAAGTAAAATATATCCTCAATATTCATCATAATAGAGTCTAGTGAAAATTCCCTGGCAGTCCAGTGGTTAGGATTCAGTGAAAGTCGCTCGGTTGTGTCCGACTCTTTGCAGCCCCATGGACTATAGCCCACTAGGGTCTCCATCAATGGAATTCTCCAGGCAAGAGAACTGGAGTGGGCTGCCATTCCCTTCTCCAGGGGATCTTTCTGACCCAGCGATCAAACACAAGTCTCCTGCATTACAGGCAGATTCCTTACCATCTGAGCCACTCGGGAATTATGACTCAGACACTTGAATTACTGGGGCCCAGGTTCCATCCCTGATTGGGGAATTAAGATCCTACAAGTTGAGCAGCACAATCAAAAAAAAAAAAAAAAATCTAATATCTTCTATTTTGTTATTTACATCCTAGGGAAACATATTACATGCTACATTTTGATCTATCCATCTTTCCTTTTATCTCTTTCGTAAAAAAAACAATATGAGAAAAAAGTCTTTAAAGTCACCATTATCAATGTAAGTTATAATTTTAAATGAACTAAATAAAAAGCAGTTGTTTTTATTATTTGCAAAATGTGATTTTTCTGAAAAATAAACTACTACCATCATCATCACCACAAAAATTATTTATAGGATATAATCTAGTGGGAAGCAATAGATTAAATGAGATGAGGGAGGGGAAAAGGTAATCGGTTTAGATTCCTGGCTTTATTTTATTTTAATGTGCACCATCCAGAAAAAATCTTGCATCCTAATTTTTAAAAGAAAGGTACTGATCTAGCATTGGGAAGGGGTTGGGGAAAAAGGATGAGGGAGATAGAGGGACTGGGAGAAATTTATAGCTGGAGCTGATACTGAGTGAAAATTTAGAGTACATACCTAGCATGTTTTGTGCTTCCTTTCTTCCAGAAAGGAAATGACACTTTAGATTCCCTGGGATGCTGGAGCCACATGCAAAAAAGGACGGGCAAATTTGTCATTCAGAATTTATGAAGGATATTTTTTCTTCTCACTGACTAAAAAGAACAAATCAAACACTAGGTTTCCAATTCTGAAAATTAGTAGACTCTGGAGAGCCAATTAAACATTATTCCCCTATCTCGACTCTGTTTTAACATCCTTCTTTATTGCACACTGTTTCTTTCGCTCACGAGGCAGGTAGATGGTGTTATCAGGCTAATTTGGGGACAGTTATCATTATAATGTAATTTTTTGCAATTATGTGGTAGACCAGGTGGCAAGACAGCATGGCTTTGCATTGCCAAGGTGCAAAACAAATTCAGTGTTCAATCAACCTGAGAGAGAAAGGACAATTCTCATTTGCATAAACATGTAGCCACGGAAACGAGATGCACAGAGGTATAAGGGGAAAGAGACCTATTTTACATGATGTGCATAGAATATTTGACAGTTTAGATTGGAGGCGTCATTGATGTGGGTTGGAATGGTACGGTTGGTTGCCATGGATATGGTTTTCCCTACTGGCAGTGCAGAGATTGGCAGGGATGGATGCTGGAAAAAAAAAAAAAAAAACCCAAACCACTGCAACACTCTGGCAGCCTCATTCTTTTCTTTTGTTGAAAAGCTATGTATCCTTTCTGCACTAATGGCAGCTCATCAAGTATGCAGTGTAATCTAGAAACACTGATATTTCTGTAATAAATCATTCATGTACTATATGTATGTATTTATACATTCTATGCACATATATATTTGGTGATTTACATGTATATATTTGGAATAACATGTATGCCGATTAATAAAAGATTAGGTTCGGGAGGAAAATATTTACCTTTTTGATACTCTTTTTCTATTTAGCATTAATTTGGGAAATCCTTAAATAAAAGGATTTATTAAACAAAGTAGACAAAGTATGAATATACTGAAATATCATCTAACTTAGGAAAAGAGAATTGCAGTTTGTTTCCGTGGATAAGGCAAACAATGAGAGCAAGGAGGAGTAGCTCGTTCCGACGGCCTAGTCTCTGATTATTTGACCCCTGAAGTCACCCCTCTGCTGTAATATGACTGCACAACTGGTATTTGTCCATGAGAAACAAGGCAGTTTCTATTTTCTTTACAATTTTGGCACAACATTTAGCACGGTATAAACCCAAATAGGCCATTTATGCATTTTTTTTTTTAAAGCAGCGAAAGGCCCTTTTTTATTTGAAAAGTTCACCCATTCATTATCTTGTTTCCCCACAGTCCAGATTTTATTAAAAGGATTGCAAGATGTCTTTTGTCTTTAAGAATTCATTCACTAGCATATGGTGTGAGTGGGGTTGAGATGGGCAAAATCCTCCAATGCCCTACTCTGCAGGGTGAGAACTAAGGATCTTTGTCCACTAAGAGAGCTTCGCCCTTGGCCACACTCTGGAGATTCCAATGCTGATAGATGAGTTCTTATGACCTTGTCCGTTTCCTCTCTGCTCAGACTAGACTATGAAGGCCTAGTGAGTGGCAAAGCATTTTCTAAATTATGTGTCCACCCAGATACTGGAAACTGAGGCAAGAGTTGGAAATAGGATTTCATTTGCCCTTAATAACTTTTCTGGCCATATAGCCAAAATTTGGTGGATAATTACCAGTCAACTAATCTGTATTTAGATTACGACTTAAGACAATGTGTAACTGAAAGAACAATTAAAATGTTTTTCCCTTGCTTTAAAGGGTCTTTAAACAGGCAAAATGAAGGAAGTCTGTATTGATGTTACATAATTTCCCCTTTACTTAAGGGAATTATTTTAGGTGAAAATCTATTCATTGATAAAGCATCTGAAAAGTACTTGTTATTTTTTGCTATTTCGTTTTTTTACATGAAGCATCTGAGCAAGTAAGTTCCTGTAAGGACCCTTACTCCACAACCCCCATCATTGTTCTCAACTTTCCCTGGAAACCTCTCAACAACTGCCAGACTTCTTTCTGTGATAAACTAGTCAGCAACCTCTTCCTCAAGTGAAAATCATCTGTAATCATACTGTAGCTTTTTCATTATCCTGTTCTCAGTTTACTTTTATCTGTGCTTCTTAAAGTGATGAGCTGTTATTTATTCCCTCAATTCGTTTGTTTCCAGTTGTGCACGTGGACATTAAAAGATATTTGGTGTAAAACAATGAAAGTAATTGCTTTAATCTCTGTATTTCATTGTTCCCCAAGTTTCTAGAAATTAAATAGGATCTCTAAATTCTATCTGGATGATAAGTTTACCAGATTCAGAAGGTTCAGAATGATTAAAAAGTGAATGAGGACAAATTTTAATACAGTAAATTAACATAATGCACAAAATCAACTTGGCTACATAAAATTTAAATTGCCTATAAACATTCATGTCCAGCCCTTCCTCTTACCTTCACTTATTGTCTGATGTATTTTTCTTCCCTTATTTTCTATGACATGCTGCTGTTCTCTACTTTTCTTTCCCCCACCTTACTTCCTGTTTGCCTACTACTCCTCTATCTGTCATTGATATAAATGATACCATATGTTTTAAAAGTTAAGTAATGATGGGGCACGTTCAGCATTGCCCAGATCTCTTGGAGACACTTGCAAGATTTTAGCCTGTTCCTTTATCTCATATAAATATTTAGGTGCCATAGCACTGAGCCCCTTACACATAATTGTAGAGGTGAACATGGAGAGCTTATATCATGCACGGAAATAAAAGTTTTAAAACCCTGCTTCTATTTCAAAGACACAAAATTGCTTGCTCATCATTAAAAAATCAATTCTTAGTCCTACCAGAATAACAAAATATGAATGTGGTTATTTTATGAGCGAAGACCTGATTATTTCATGCTGTGAGTGTGATTCTTCAGTGGTCAGAAGGGGAGTTCCGGAGAGGTCTACTTTCCTTGGGCAAGTGGGCACTTGCCTCAATCTCACTCATAAACCAGCAGACAGTCACATGCACTAGGCCTTAAATGTGTTCATTTCAAATCAGGCAGGAGGCCTGGCTCACATACTAAAATTTCAGGATTAGCATTACCAAATCTTTATCATCATATACATAGATTGATTTATTTTCAGACTCTGGTAACTGGTTCAAGAGTATATATTTTCAAGGACTTTGTTGAATGTCTTATTTTCTCTTTTATGTTGTTAAGACATACACCTTTACATGTTTTAGTCTTTTCCATAAAAGAAAAGTGTAATTTTACATTTTACATCATGGGCATATCTTTTTGCCCAAAAAATAGACATCCTTGTTTCTCAGATGTATTCAAAATATAGGCATGGCATTTCTTTCTTGAAAGGAGAATAAGGAAGCAAACTGATTATCTGTTGTGATCAGGCTTATTGAAACAGAGACAGAAAACCAGAATGTATTTCCTCGGTCTGTCATTAGGAAATTAAAAGGGAAGGGTTTCTTTTTCTTCTATGACTTTCCTTATTTGTAAAATGACACCCTCTGATAGAGGAAGACAATAGAATGGGAAAGACTAGAGATGTCTTTCAGAATATTCGAGATACCAACGAAACATTTCATGCAAAGATGGGCACAATAAAGGACATAAACGGTATGAACCTAACAGAAGCAGAAGATATTAAGAAGAGGTGGTAGGAATACACAGAAGAGCTACAAAAAAAGATTTTAATGACCCAGATAACCATGGTGGTGTGATCACTCACCTAGAGCCAGACATCTTGGAATGCAAAGTCAAGTGGGCCTTAGAAAGCATCATTATGAACAAAGCTAGTAGAGGTGATGGAATTCCAGTTGAGCTATTTCAAATCTTAAAAGATGATGCTGTTAAAGTGCTGCACTCAATATGCCAGCAAATTTGGAAAACTCAGCAGTGGCCACAGGACTGGAAAAGGTCAGTTTTTATTTCAATCTCAAAGAAAGACAATGCCAAATAATGCTTAAACTATCGCACAACTGCACTCATTTCACATGCTAGCAAAGTAATACTCAAAATTCTTCAAACTAGGTTTCAACAGTACATGAACCAAAATCTTCCAGATTCAAGCTGGCTTTAGAAAAGGAAGAGGAACCAGAGATCAAATTGTCAACATTTGCTGCATTATAGAAAAAGCAAGAGAATTCCAGAAAAACATCTATTTCTGCTTTATTGACTACACCAAAGCTTCTGACTGTGAGGATCACAACCAACTGTGGAAAATTCTTCAAGAGATGAGAATACCAGACCACCTTACCTGCCTCTTCAGAAATCTGTATGCAAGTAATGAAGCAACAATTAGAACCAGACATGGAACAATGGACTGGTTCCAAATTGGGAAAGGCATATATCAAGGCTGTATATTGTCACCCTGCTTATATAACATCTATGCAGAGTACATCATGTGAAATGCCAGGCTGGATTAAGGACAAGGTGGAATCAAGACTGCTGGGAAAAATATCAACAACCTCAGATAACCAGATGACACTACCCTTATGGCAGAAAGTGAAGAAGAACTAAACAGCCTCTTGATGAAAGTGAAAGGAAAGACTGAAAAAAATGGCTTAAAACTCAACATTCAAAAAATGAAGATCAAGGCATCCAGTCCCATCACTTCATGGCAAATAAATGGGGAAACAATGCAAACAGTGGCAGACTTTATTTTCTTGGGCTCCAAAATCACTGCAGATGGTGACTGTAGTCATGAAATTAAAAGATACTCCTTGCAAGAAAAGCTATTACCAACCTAGATAGTACATTAAAAAGCAGAGACATTACTTAGTCAACAAAGGTCCATCTAGTCAAATTTATGGTTTTTCCAGTAGTCATGTATGGATGTGAGAGTTGGACTATAAAGAAAGCTGAGCACTGAAGAATTGATGCTTTTGAACTGTGGTGTTGGAGAAGATTTGAGAGACCTTTGGACTGCAAGGAGATCAAACCAGTCTATCCTAAAGGAAATCAGTCCTGAATATTCATAGGAAGGATGATGCTGAAGTTGAAACTCCAATACTTTGGCCACCTGATGTGAAGAACTGACTCATTAGAAAAGACCCTGATGCTGGGAAAGATTGAAGGCCGGAGAAGGGGACAATAGAGAATAAGATGGTTGGATGGCATCACTGACTCGATGGACATGAGTTTGAGTACGCTGCAGGAGTTGGTAACAGACAGAGAAGCCTGGCATGCTGCATTCACTGGGTCGCAAACAGTCAGACATGACTGAGCAACTGAACTGAACTGATCTTTATAAGCACATTTGGCATGATAACACAAGCAAATCAGGATTTCCAAATTCTTTGTGATGAGGAGCAGTGATTGACTATCCTTATGTATTATGACTGCAGCTTCAGGTGGGACATATACCCAGCTGACCATGACGAAGCTGGTTTTTGCTGCAGGTAGTGACAAGATGGGTCAACGGCCAGGAGATTCGAGGCAAATCCTAACTTGGACTGGATGTTAGTCAGTACAAGGCTTTGAGAGATAGTGTGACACGTTATGTCAATCTCTTGAAAACACCTAATTGTAGATCTCTTAGAAGTTCTTGCAGAATGCACTGCCTAGGCTGATATGCCCTCTATACCTCATCTTCTTCACCTCTAAATAAAATTAGAACCCTTTTATCTTCCATGGAAATCCATCCCCTTTCTTGGGATAGCCTGAGCACTGGCATGATAAGGTGTAGGAAGTACATTTATTCTGTGAAAGGAACTAAAATTCCTAATGTAGCATACATCTCATTATGATGGCATTCCTTTCATTCTGCTAAAATATATTATAATATAATTATTATAAAAAATATTGTTTTCATCTGCAGACTTGTCTGTCACTTATTCTTAACAGGACCCTATAACCCTGCCATCAGTTTTGTTTCCTTTCAGGCTGCTTCTAAAGGGTTAACAGGAACAACAACAAAAGAACCTTTAGATCTCAGAATTACTGGATTGTGTTTCCTTATCTGGCAAAGCTAAAACACTTTCACTCAAAGCTTACCTCAAATTTTTACTTTTCTGGTCTTCAAAATGCCACATGTCATTTTCTCACTGTACCACTGTTCCATGTCACCCATGACGACACCGAACTATGTGCCAATGTGAACTTACCCTTATCCAGTCGGCTCAATAGGATGATGCCCTTCACCATTCAAATTAAATCTGAACCCTGTGTCACTGCTCCTAAGCTGCTATTCATCAATTTTTTCATGTTGTCATGTAGCCATGCTGTGGCTTTTTCTAATGTCCTTATCGCTATCATTAATTTTACCTTCTGATGTAGTAGTACTGAATGATATGATTTACAACTTAATAAAATGAGTTTTTAAAACATTAGATAAACTAGTAAATCAATTTTTGTAAGAGTCAGCAGTCTGGAGTCCTGAAGGTAGACTTAATTTACCTCCTTTGCCTGATTTCATCTCAGGTGAACCGAATGGCATAAAACAATACGGTAAACAATGCAGTCATGCATAATACATGGCAGGGGAAGTCAGTTCTAGTGGCTCTCTTAATGGCGTCCAGGTGAGGACAGGGTGGGAATGGATGTGTTGATAGGTGTTCTGAACACCTCCTTGACTTTGAAATCTCACTTTCTTACTTTTTTTAACCTTTATACTTGAGAATAAAATTTCTCTCTTTGAGCACAGATCCACGGGCCGGGGCAGGGGCGGGGGGTGGAGGGGGTGGGGTGGCAGTGTTTTTCACTGCTTGGAATGTCGACATTTTAAAAAATGCACTCACTTGAAGAAAAGACTAACATGATAAAGAAATATTAATAAATAACTGGGTCCAGTTTTCTGCCTTTAGACAGGTAATTAGCAAACTCCCTAATACAGATATTTAAAACAATCAAAGATATTTTATCTTCCAGGAAGGAAAAAAAAAAAATTTTTTTTTTGCTCTCTCTACTCACTGAGATGAAAATTTAAGGGACAAAGACAGTTCCAAATATTACCCAAATGTGTGTCTGCTGTGGTAATCTGAATTCTAACACTGGATGCAGGTAAACTCCAGGGTACTTAAGAGAATTTAGGCTGTTATAAGATATCATACTTTGGAAAAGGTATGGACATGGTTGACTGCTATTAATCAATTCATGAAACTCAAATACAAGCTCTCCATATCATCCCAAAGAACTGGTATGAATATTTGTAGGATCTACTGCCAAGCAATCAAAAGAAACTATCAAGAGGATTTTTCAGTGGCCTGAAATGGTGGGTGTAGAAATATCTTGTTTCTGCCGTTCCTTCCCACCACCTCATCCTGCAAAGGGAGGAGCCCTAAGTGAAATTCCTAAGCTTTAAGAAGTGCTTTTCCTCTCTTCATTTTGAAATGTCTATGTAAAGAGACTAAATTCCAGTAGCAATTCACAGTGTGGATGAAAACGCAGAAAAGCAACAGATGAACTTCACAGTAAACAAGGGTAGGTTACTATTATTCTTTCAGTGAGAAATAACGGCAGCGGTACTTGTAAGAATGAAGTGCCAGCAAGCCCAAACACAGGAGCTCTGCAAACGTCCCTGAAGGACACTGACCTCAATTCCCTGTGCTTTGGTCCCTATGAATAAAGGTTAGGGTAACTTCTTGACTTACAACTGCAGTGTTATTCTGCAGTCTCAAACTCAAAACAGTTGTTGGACCTCATTAAGGAACACACTGGTAATGAAAAAAAAAAAAAAACAGATTTAAATTAAGGGTGCATCTGCACTGAAATGTTCCTGGCATGTCTCTTTCTTCAAATGAAGAAAGAATATACCTGGCATATAAAACACAGGGGGAGTCTGTGTTAAAAATTTAAATCTGGGAAAAGATCCAGGTCCCAGTAGCACTTTAATCCCAGTATACAAGAAGTATTTCCATTCAGCAGCTCAGAAAGACAAAGGCTTATTGGATGTGGCATCAAAGTTTACAAAATCATGAGAAAGGTCTATTTAAGGTAAACAGATTATCTCATCAAATCTTGAAATACTAGAACAACTGAATATCCAAGGAAAAACTTAATTTTAGCATAGGTCAGTGTAGCAGGAAGTATTTTATTACCTACCATATCCAACACAGTGCTAAATTCTTTTGGTGGATATGAAAGTATAACTCATGATTCATACTGCCCAAATGGTTACAATCTAGATGGGAGGCAAAACAATAATGAAATAATACAAAGGAGTTGATAAGTATGTGCTAAATTTTGTAGTACAGACCACAAATGTGCTGGTTTATTGTTTTTACTGGGAATGGTGTAAGACAGTCAGTCTTCAATAGAATGAAAATCCAAACAGCATTAGAAATTAGATTATATTAGAGTGCCCAGAGTCTCCAACTAAAGACACTAATCATAGAGAATACCCTTAAACATGCAGCTTTGGAGGTCAAAAACATTGTGTATGATATCCCTGCTATTGGGTATTAGCAATATATCTCAGCATACTGAAGGCTCTAAGAAGTCAGCCAGAAAAGTAATCCTTATAATTTTGTTTAATCCAGTATTTTCCAAATTTAATTTACCATAGGACCCTTAATGTCTCTTAGCATTTGTATTTCTCCAACAGCTTTAGAAAATGCTGGATTTGGTAAATTCATAAATTACAGAACTATAATGTAGTAGTAACTGAAAATAAGAAAGACAGAAATATGTCTGCCTTTGTAAAGACAAATTTCAGCAAGGCAATCAGGATCTCAGTTGATAAAATTTGGCTGATAGACTATGGTCCATCTAACATGACTCTTTGTGACATTCATCACGCTCTTAGGGATTCAGTCTTAAATATTCAGCCTAATATTTTTTGTGTTTTTTATAAACTCACAAATTCACAAAGGTACACAGGGAGGAAAAATTATTATAAAAAATAGAGTCACTGATTTAACTAAGGAAACCTCAGCACATTCTTAACTTACCCATGCATGAGTTAACACAAGTATGCCTGCTGATGGGTTTGTCCTTGACAACATGAGTTTGGTTTTGATGGTAGGAAGCTTTGATTGAAAATTACTAGGGTAAAATGAGGCATTGACTTGACAAAGAGCTTTAGTCTAGGCCCCTCTATGACCTTTTCAGGCTAAATTACATTATTTAAAGACTTATTCTTGGGAAAGAAACACAAACACCTTCAGTTTCTTTATATCACTTTGTCTATCTCCAATATAAAATATTTATTAAGAGTTAGTAACAGTGCCATCAATATTTTAACTGAAATAATTGGCCCACATCATTTTATATCACACTCAACCAACCACTGGGACCCAAAGTATTAGTACTCCATATAGTTACTATAAATGCTTACCTGGTGACTCAGAGGGAAAGAATCAGCCTGCCAATGCAGGAGTCATGGGTTTGGTCCCTGGGTCAGGAAGATCCTCTGGAGGAGGAAATGGCAACCCACTCCAGTATTCTTGCTTGGGAAATCCCACGGACAGAGGGGCCTGGAAGGCTATAGTCCATGGGGTCACAAAGAGTCAGACACAATTTAGTGACTAAACAACATCAACAACGTAGTTACTGTAATTCTGAAGCCTCTTACGTCATTAGTCTACTTGTACCTACACTAACAGAAAGGGTGTTTAAAGATAAGCTGTTCATGTAGAATACTGCTTATAAGGACTTTTATTACTACTATTCCATGTATTCTCCACTGCGGACCCTTGACTCAGAGCAGTGCTTCTCAAATTTTCAAGTGCAAAAAAGTATGACCTTGTTAATATGCATATTCTGATTCAGGTGGTTTAGGATCTGCCCTAAATTCTGCATTCCTAATAACCTCCCAGGAGACACTGGCCCCTGAACCACTCACTGACGAAGTCTAAGAGAAAGCCTTGCTCCTCCCCTGTCCTGGGAGTTTGTGCTTAGTCGCTTCACTCACAGCCAACTCCTTGCAACCCTATGGGCTGTAGCCCACCAGGCTCCTCTGTCCATGGGGATTCTCCAGGCAGGAATACTGGAGTGGGTTGCCATGCCCTCCTCCGGGGAATCTTCCTGACCCAGGGATCAAACCCGTGTCTCTTAAGTCTCCTGCAGTGGCAGGGAGGTTCTTTACCACTAGCGCCACCCAGAAAGCCCACTGGTCCTGGAAGCTTATTGGGTTTTCATTCCCCGTGGCATCTGGTATAGGGATACCGGGTACCAAAAAATGCATTTGTGTCAAAGAACGCCCTTCTATGTTTTGCCCCTAATCTCTACAAATTTAAGTCATTGTTACATTCAGAGAAGTGTTTGTTTTAATGGGTAGTTTAGTTCTTCACATAAATTGCTGATTACTTATTTGACTTCAGATTATTTAAAAAGAGCCAAAAGTTTTTTCCGATCAGCCTGTCTCCTTTTAAAAGTGAGCCTGGACAGATACACTGCCCTTGCCTGGCGGTACTGCCTGAAGCCAACAGAGCCTCGCACAGACGTAGCTGAGAGGTGATTTGTGGTTGGTTAGGCTTTAAATCACTCAGTGTGTGCAAGACACTCTTGGGATTGGTCAGAGGATGGCAGGGCAGTCTTCAGGGAATGACCACTTCATTTTACTCCTAATGAGGTGGCGATGCCAAGCTGCTGTGGATTTTACCCAAGGTGTTGTGTAGGCACTTTTTAATGAAGTCTCAGCCATATTTTGCATGCTTTTACCCAGCAGCCTAACCATGCTTCAAAGTTGCCTTCTTTTGATTGATCTTCCTATCTTGTTTGGGGGTGAGGGGATGGGGGAGGTGTCTGTAGCTGGTCAGAGGTTGATCCTACAAGAAAGCAATAAACTTCAGAATTGAATAAAAATCTAATTTGTGCTCGCTAACTCTTTTTGGCGGTGTTAATATTTTTTTTTATTCTGTGTGTACACTTCCCTGGCCATCACTTCCCCTTTGTTGGACCACTCATTAACTATAGCCCACAGCAGTTAATTTCCTGCCTTTCCCTCCCACTACTTCACTTTATTTGTTTAGCTGACAGGCTTTTGAAGCAAGTCGGCTAAAGCCGGCAAGAATTCCTGGCTTTTTTCCTCCTTCATTCTTGTTATTATTAGGAATATGGACAAGGTGCTCGTATGTGTATGCCAACTGAAAACTGGGCTGCAGATTCTCTCTAGGGAAAGCACCAAATTGCTTCATAATCGTCACGGACCCAATTCTGTAACTGTTCGTAGACAAAATTCTTGTTAGTGCCAAGGGGAGTTTTGCCCCCATTTAAGGTTAGAAGATCAAGTGATAAATGTATTTATAGCCACCTTGCTCTCCCTAAGAAAATAAGTTAAACTAGATGTGGGGGAAAAATTACTAAATGTACTTTAAATGCTTTGCTTTTCACTAAGATAAATCTTAAATCAATGAAAAGTCTTACAAAGAAAAAAAGAAAAATGAAAACTTGCTGACGAGTATTTCAACTAACAATTATATTCTCTCTCACTTCTCATAATAATTTTTTTCTTGGAGGACACAACGGCATATAAAAATAAGTGGCTCTTCTTTCTGAAACAAATATGGAGTGTAAAGTCTGGTCATCTGCCCTTCACAATATTCACAGAAAAGCTAAAAAAGTTACCAGGCTCTTTGAAGGTCAATTACATTCAACCAATACTGTCTTTCCAAAAAAATATGCTGACCTTGACCTTGTCAGCACCCAGCTCACTCTGTCAATGTACCTAGGCATCTCCCCAGCCCCTCTTCTTGGTCGTTCCCACTCAAACTTCATCTTCAAGGAAAAAAAACAAAACTGTAGAATAGAGGAGGAATCAGAGAACTCCAAGCCAGAACTTTTGCTTTATTCTCATTTTACAACTATGCCCCTGGTGGAAAATGCTTGCCCTTTCTGGTCTTCATTACCTCATTTATAAATGAGTGAGGTGGATTAGCTATTCTCAGGTTTCTCCTGGATCAAATATCCCATGATGAGAACAGGTTATGAATATTACATAAATATTTAACTTTATCTACATAAGGGGGAAACTGAAAAACAAAAAGCCAAACAGTACACTGTACTTTCCATTTCCTATACAACTCTATATACCTGTTTGTAATTTTTTTTAATTAAATAGATCTCCAGCAAGAGGAGAAACTTTGAACTAGAGAAAGACTTTCATTAGATTGTGGGCTCTGTAAGGTGACTTCGGGCAAGTGACTAAATCTCAAAATAGAAATGTGTAACTGACTCATCAGTAAAATTGGGATATGAAAATATATCTTACTGGATTGGTAGGAGAATAAAGCAAGACTTTTCCTGCCAGATACATAACAAATGATAGCTGTTCTGACTACTGCTAAGTTTTTTCAATCATGTCTGACTCTTTGCGACCCCACAGACTGCAGTCCACCAGGCTCCTCTGTCCATGTGATTCTCCAGGCAAGAATACTGGAGTGGGTTGCCATTCTCTTCCCCAGGGGATCTTCCTCTCTTATACCTCCTGCATTGGCAGGCGGGTTCTTTACCACTAGTGACACCTGGGGAAGCCCTATATAGTGTAGGCAGTGGTTAAAGCAACACAGGTTCAGGCACTAGAACGTGGACTCTAGTTTTAGTTCTTCTACAGCCAAATCATAGTTTTCTCATTCATTAAAGGAAGTATTTTAAATAGTTTCCTTGATTCTCTTTCTGGGCTTAATTTTTCACAACTTTAATATGTGTGAAGACTGTATTGGGGTTCCCCTGATAGCTTAGTTGGTAAAGAATCTTCCTTTAATGGGGGAGACCCTGGTTTGATTCCTGGGTCAGGAAGATCCGCTGGGGAAGGAATAGGCTACCCGCTCCAATACTGTCGCCTGAATAATTCCATGGACTATGAAGACTTCATTAAGGCTTTTGCCATTCAAAATACATTTATTCTTTTTTCAGAAAGTTTTAAATAATCCTGATTGTTTTTAATAGTTCACTAGAACAGTTCTTGTGCATCTTTGACTTTGCTAGTAAATATTCAACTTTCTTTCTCTGGTATCTGTGTTAGTGGTTCTTAGAATTAATGTAGATTTTTCAAGGACAAACAATTGGGTCCACAATCAAAAACTAGGTCCACAATCAAACAATTGGGTCCACAATAAAAAAAACTTCAAATTTTATAACAAAAGACATTTAAAATGTTAAGAATTTTATTTTTAATATTTAAATAAACTTCTTAGTAATTTGACTGGTAAAAACCAGAAAGAAGAGAATATTAAAAAGCCTCCATAGAGTAATAATTATCTAAACACACAAACATTTCCCTTGGGTTGGTAGTACAGTATGTTTCTTTCCTACTCCAAATGAGTCTATAATAAAATATGCTAAAATCATAACTGACACTTTTTCCTGTGTAGAAAATGAGTTGCAATTTATATTTTCAAGTTCATACTACTTTACACTGTGAGGTATCCATTGGGATCATACCTCCATTTGGGGTTGAAGAGTTTACATAAAATGAAAACCTGACTGACAATGTATTAGTCATTGATCAACAAGTTCCCTGCTTTGAACAAAACTTTCTAACAAGTTATCTCTTACACTGTACATGTAGCCCCCTAAATAATGATGATCACTCAGAAATATCCTTACTACTGTAGCTGGATTTTATGGACACAAAGATGACTTGGCTTAAAAAAAAAAAATATTTGGAAGGTTGCCGTTAACTTTGTATTGAAACTACCAAACTATCAATGACAGATATAGATCCAAATCTATTTACTAGGACAAATTTGTCTCCCTAAAATGACTCCATGAAATTCATATCCATTTTAGAGGAAAAAATGCTGCTAAAAGTCAACGAATTTTTCAAAATGATAAGGCTAAGAAAGTTGTTGGTGTATCACCGGATCATAAATGTGAAATGAAATACATTATGTGAGGAACCTATATACATATTCTTAAAGACATCTTGAATCATCATTAAATCATATTACTGTTGATTTTCATTTAGATAAGGGTTGCAAACTGAAATGCCTTCAGGGCCTAAGCAAGTATTATAAATGTAGGAAGGAGTCAGAAACTAAACAATTGAGAGGGGTTGGGACTGCAATTTACAGGACAGCATATGCCTCACCTAAAACAATTCAAATCACATTAATAACAAAATGAAAACTGTGATAACCAAATTAAATATATCGGGGGTGGAATTCTTCAAAACCACTAAAAAAGTCAAATTCATGCAAAAGCCTTGGAGCTGCATTCCTACTTTAAACCATGGATATTGAGAAGTTGAGACTGGACTAGGATTAAATGGACAATTAATTAAATTCAGGTACTCAGAAGTTATGGAAAGTATATTTTATTATCCAAAGGACAGAGCCAAGACATTTCCTCGGTTATCCAGAAAGGAAAAAGGAATTGGAACAATGATAGAAATGTTCTTCTAATCCTTTGCTCTAATAATAAAAATCCCATAATCATAGCTGAAAACCTGGCAGGGTTATCAATTTCAAGGTCTTTCAACTTCTCTATAATAAGAACATCAATGTTAAAAAAAAAAAAAAGTGAAGGATGTGGAAAAGAAAGAAGCAAAGGAAGGAAGAGAAGAAAAACCAGAATATTTTCTTTGGCTCATGAGTTTATAAGATTTGACTGAGACAGATACACCAGCTCAAATTTACTCAGCATTCAGTGCACTGAGAAAGTGGAAGCATGTGATCAAAATTTTCTCCTGTCTGAACAGCCACATGCAATTTATCAGTTTATTTTAACTTCAAGCAAATCAAGTTATTTTCCTACACATCTGGTTGATCATTTATTGTCCCTAAAATGACTGACAAACAGTTGTCTCCAGAGCCTCTCAACCTGACCCCTATGAGGATAGCTGACTAGCTTTGGGCTTCTATTTATTATTTATTGGCATTTTATAAGCATAGTTCTAAAATGTGAGGTACCTTACCTGTTATTTCCATGTTTAGTGTGGCTAGTTTTAGATGTGAAGTGAAGTGCAAGTCACTCAGTCATGTCTGACTCTTTGTGACCCCATGGACTGGGGCCTGCCAGGCTCCTCTGTCCATGGAATTCTGCAGACAAGGATACTGGCGTGGGTAGCCATTCCTTCTCCAGCAGTGCCCTAACCCAGGGATCAAACCCAGGTCTACCACACTGCAGGCAGATTCTTCACCATCTGAGCCGCCAGGGAAGCACACATTTTAGGTGTGTGCAGTACTAGAGAATGTTGGTCAAAACACACTGAAGTAGTCTAGCTTCAGAACCTGGCTCAGCCTCCTCCTAGTTGCATGGGCTTAGGGAACTGACCTAACCCCCCTGAGGTTTCACTATCTTCATCTGTAAAATGGCCTTGAGCATAGTTTTCCCTCGGGGCAATGGCAAGGCTAGGCACACTAACTACTGTGTGAAGCATCTAAAACAGCTGTAACCCCCAGGAAGTGAGCACTCAGTAAACATATTCCTTTCCACACTCCGCAAGAACCAATAACTAGAGCAAATCAACTTCAAGACTTTCAAAACAACCTCACCGATTACTAGGATCAATCCAACTGACTCCTCTACTTAGAAACTAAACCCTTAAATGAAGAAAGTTTCGATCTATGCCTGGGTGGAATCAGAATTCAATAGCCAGCCAGGATCAAGGGTTGTTGTTTTGTAATTGCTAAGTCATGTCCAACTCTTTTTCGATCCCATGGACTGTAGCCCATCAGGCTCCTCTGTCCATGGGATTTCCCAGGCAAGAGTACTGAAGTGGGTTGCCCTTTCCTTCTCCAGAGGATTTTTCTGACCCAGGGAACAAATTTGCATCTCTGGATTCTTTACCACTGGGGAGCCTCAGAATCAAGGGGAAGAGCTCTTAAAAACATGGAGACCAAAATGGCCTATAAATCTTGGTAGTTAGGTTCATTCTGTCTGCCCTCTGATGTAGAAGGATAAGAGGCTTAAGTAAGCTTCCTGACGGAAGAGATGACTAAGGGGGAAACTGGGTCTTGTTCTGATGGGTGGGGCCAAGCTCAGTAAATCTTTAACACAATTTTAGCCTTGTCTAACTCAATTAAACTATGAGCCATGCCATGTAGAGCCACCCAAAATGGACAGGTCATGGTGGAGAGTTCTAACAAAACGTGGTCCACTAGAGAAGGGAATTGCAAACCACTTCAATATTCTTGCCTTGAGAACAGCATGAACAGTATGAAACGGCTAAAAGATAGGACACTGAAAGATAAATTCCCCTGGTCGTTAGGTGCCCAGTATGCTACCTGACCACTGAGAAGAGTGGAGAAAGAACTCCAGAAAGAATGAAGGGATGGAGCCAAAGCAAAAACAACACCCAGTTGTGGATGTGATGAGTGATGGAAGTAAAGTCCGATGCTGTAAAGAGCAATATTGCATAGGAACCTGGAATGTTAGGTCCATGAATCAAAGCAAATTGGAACTGGTCAAACAGAAGATGGCAAGAGTGAACATCGACGTTTTAGGAATCAGCAAACTAAAATGGACTGGAATGGGTAAATTTAATTCAGATGACCATTAAATCTACTACTGTGGGCAAGAATCCCGTAGAAGAAATGGAAGCCATTACAGTCAACAAAAAAAGTCCGAAATGCAGTACTCACATGCAAACTCAAAAATAACACAATGATCTCTGTTCGTTTCCAAGGCAAACCACTCAATATCACAGTAATCCAAGTCTATGCCCTGACCAATAATGCCGAAGAAGCTGAAATTGAATGGTTCTATGAAGACCTACAAGACCTTCTAGAACTAACACCAAAAAAAAAAAAAAAAAAGATGTCCTTTTCATTATAGGGGACTGGAATGCAAAAGTAGGAAGTCAAGAGATCCCTGGAGTAACAGGCCAATTTGGCCTTGAAGTACAAAACAAAGCGGGTCAAAGGCTAATGGTGTTACCAAGAGAACACACTGGTCACAGCAAACACCCTCTTCCAACAACACAAAGAAGACTGCACACAGGACCATCACCAGATGGTCAACACCGAAATCAGACTGACTATATTCTTTGCAGCCAAAGATGGAGAAACTCTATCCAGTCAGCAATAACAAGACGGGGAGCTGACTGTGGCTCAGATCATGAACTCCTTACTGCCCAATTCAGACTTAAATTGAAGAAAGTGGGGAAAACCACTAGACCATTCAGGTATGACCTATATCAAATCCCGTATGATTATACAGTGGAAGTGACAAATAGATTCAAGGGATTATATCTGATACAGTGCCTGAAGAACTACGGACAGAGGTTCAACACTGCACAGGAGATAGTGATCAAGACCATTCCAAAGAAAAAGAAATGCAAAAAGGCAAAATGATTGTCTGAAGAGGTCTTACAAATAGCTGAGAAAAGATGATAAGCTAAAGGCAAAGGAGAAAAAGAAAGATGTACCCATTTGAGTGCAGAGTTCCAAAGAATAGCAAGGAGAGATAAGAAAGTCTTCTTCAGTGATCAATGCAAAGAAATAGAGGAAAACAGTAGAATGGGAAAGACTAGATACCTCTTCAAGAAAATTAGAGATACCAAGGGAACATTTCATGCGAAAGTGAAAGTCGCTCAGTAGTGTCCGACTCTCTGCAACCCCATGGACTATACAGTACATGGACTTCTCCAGGCCAGAATACTGGAGTGTGTAGTCATTCCCTTCCCCAGGGGATCTTCCCAACCCAGGGACCAAACCCAAATCTCCCACATTGCAGGCAGATTCTTTACCAGCTGAGCCACAAGGGAAGCCCATGCAAAGATGGGCACAATAAAGAACAGAAATGGTATGGACCTAACAGAAGCAGAAGACACTAAGAAGAGGTAGCAAGAATACACAGAAGATCTATATAAAAAAGACCTTAATGACCCAGATATAACCATGATGGGGTGATCACTCACCTATAGCCAGACATCCTGAAATGTGAAGTCAAGTGGGACTTAGGAAGCATCACCATGAACAAAGATAGTGGAGGTGATGGAATTCCAGTTGAGCTATTTCAAATCCTGAAAGATGATGCTGTGAAAGTGCTGCACTCAATGTGCCAATAAATTTGGAAAACTCAGCAGTGGCCACAGGACTGGAAAAGGTCAGTTTTCATTCCCATAACAAAGAAAAGCAATGCCAAAGAAAGCTCAAATTACCATACAATTGCACTCATCTCACACGCTAACAAAGTAATGCTCAAAATTCTCCAAGCCAGGCTTCAACAGTACATGAACCGTGAACTTCCAGATATTCAAGCTGGATTTAGAAAAGCCAGAGGAACCAGAGATCAAATTGTCAACATCCGCTGTATCATCGAAAAAGCAAGTGAATACCAGAAAAACATCTACTTCTGCGTTATTGACTATGCCAAAGCCTTTGACTGTGTGGATCACAACAGACTGTGGAAAATTCTTCAAGAGATGGGCATAACAGACTACCTGACCTGCCTCCTGAGAAACCTGTCTGCAGGTCAGGAAGCAACAGATAGAGCTGGACATGGAACAACAGACTGGTTCCAAATAGGGAAGGCAGTAGGTCAAGGCCGTATATTGTCACCCTGCTTATTTAACTTATATGCAGAGTACATCATGAGAAATGCTGGGCTGGAGGGAGCACAAGCTGGAATCAAGATTGCCAGGAGAAATATCAATAACCTCAGATACGCAGATGACACCACCCTTATGGCAGAGAGTGAATAACTAAAGAGCCTCTAGACGAAAGTGAAAGAGGAGAATGAAAAAGTTGGCTTAAAGCTCAACATTTAGAAAACTAAGATCATGGCATCTAGTCCCATCACTTCATGGTGAATAGATGGGGAAACAGTGACAGACTACTTTTGGGGGCTCCAAAATCACTGCAGAAGGTGACTGCAGCTATGAAATCAAAAGGCACTTGTCCCTTGGAAGAAAAGCTATGACCAACCTAGACAGCATATTAAAAAGCAAAGACATTACTTTGCCAACAAAGGTTTGTCTAGTCAAAGTTTTGGTTTTTCCAGTAGTCATGTATGGATGTGAGAGTTGGACTATAAAGAAAGCTGAGTACCAAAAAATTGATGCTTTTGAACTGTGGTGTTGGAGAAGACTCTTGAGAGTCCCTTGGACTGCAAGGAGATCCAATAAGTCCGTCCTAAAGGAAATCAGGTTTGAATATTCATTGGAAGGGCTGATGTTGAAGCTGAAACTCCAATACTTTGACCACCTTATGTGAAGATCTGACTCACTGGAAAAGACCCTGATGCTAGGAAAGACTGAAGAAGGGAAAAGGGGACGACAGAGGATGAGATGGTTGGATGGCATCACCGATTCCATGGACATGAGTTTGAGCAAGCTCCAGGAGTTGGTGATGGATAGGGAAGCCTGGCGTGCTACAGTCCACGGGGTCGCAGAGTCGGAAACGACTGAGTGACTGAACTGACTGAATTAGGTTCAGAAGCTTCTTAAAGAGGAGTAATGCTCTCTGCAAGGAAGACAAAGGTAGGGTTCTGATCACAGCTCAGAGAAATAAAAAACTTTCAGAGAACAGACTGCTATGCAGCTGGGATTTCCAACTAGCTTCATGACAGCTTCTGGTCACCAACAGTAATGCTGTGTCTAGAATATACCCAGTTCATTCAAAAGCAATCAGCTAGAGCCTTATTATTTCAATTTTATGAACAGAAATATCAAAGGACCCTTGCTCCCCCAGTCAAGTCAGTAAGTGCTGGCAAATTACCAAAATCTAAATTTAATAAAATTGTATTAGTCACTTTCCAAGGTGTCACCTCAGAGTAATGCTGAGATCAAAACCCTGATTTGAACATGTCAAACCAGTTGCAGGATGCCAGGTGGCTTGTGTGTTAAAGACAAGCTGCTGACATGAGGGTCTCTGTACCTTTGTTGGCAAAAGAAAAGAATTTTGCCTCTGGGAGTCAAGATCCAGGCATATCCTTCTTGTCTGAATACACTGTTTGCCAGACCCTGGGCTATATTTTGTGTTTATACATAATTGCCAGCACACAGCAGTCAATGCTCAATAAGTGTTTTACGCTATTGTTCTATACTGTGGTCAAGCAAAATCTTTAAGAACAATGTCGTCCTAACCAGGATGAAGCGGCAAAAACAATGAACGTCAGCATCAGGAAAAAAAATAATTGTCTCTATTCTCTGTTTTCTAATCTGAATAATGGGACTAATTCTAACTCCTCAGCCAATAGCAAACTATAGTTTTAAGGGTATGATTTTGTAACACATGACAGCATGCCATAAACTGTAAATCACTGTACAATATACAAATCCAACATCCAGTTAACAAATATTTATTATGTACATGCTATGTGGCAGGTGCAGGTCCATATTCCTGGGACAAATCAGAGAACAAAAAGGAACCAAATGTGTGTTCTTATGAAACTCATAATCAAGCAGGGGAGACAGAAAACAAGCAACAGATGTTTACAAAACAACACGTCACCACAGTTCAAAAGGAGTGGCATAATGGAAGGAGGAAACGAAAACTGGAGCCAGGTAAAGAGGCTCATAAATGTGGGGCTGGGAGGGGGTTGCAAAATAAACTAGGGATGTCAGGTGAGGGTTCGTCTCTTTCTGAAGGTGACACTGCAAGGTGGCGAGGGAGTTGGAACTGCAGACATTCGTGGGCGAGTTCTGGGGGTCAGACCAGTGGCCCCAAGTAGAAGCACATAATGGTGTGGGTGGAGCAGAGTAGGTTGGAGGAACAGTGGTCACAGGTGGAGGGGAACAGCGGTCCTGATGGTGAACGGCCCTGCAGGCCTTTGTAAGGACTTTAGTTTGTACTCTGAGCAGAAAAGGAAGCCATTGCAGCCTCTGCACAGAGGAGTAACATGCTCTGACTGTTACTTTGGAGCATCTTTTTTTTTTTTTTTTTTTTTGCCGTCAGTATTAAAAGTAGGGGGCCAAAAGTACAAGATTCCTACCACACTTCCAATTGGAGGTGCTGAGTAGACAGTGAACTCTGTAAATCTAGAGATCAGAAGAGAAGTCCAGAGACATAAACTGGGAAACTATCAACATATTAATTAAATTATCCCATTATTAATTAAATCCATGAGACTCCACAAAATCACCCAGGAAATGAAATATGGAAACGAGGAGACCTAATGACTGAGCCCTGGGAAACTGTGATGTGAACTTTGTTAGAGACACGAGAAGGAAAAGGCAGAGGAGACTGAGAAGGAATAGCTAGGGACACAGAAGGAAAATCAGGAGAGTGTGGTGTACTAGAAGGCAAGTGAAGATAAGTTTCAAGGAAGAAGAAGCAACTCTGTCAACTGCTAATGCCAAGTCAAGAAAGATAAGTACCAAAACTAACCACTGATTTAGTAACATGGATGTAAAAGAAAGAATGCTTGGAAGGACATATTCCCAACCTTCAGTTCCAAACGTTTGAGAATTACAGAAGAAAAACAAACAACAACAACCACAAACCCACCCACACCTGAGAGAGACTGTAAGGAAACCAGCCTTCTCGGGGGAAAATCCAGGCTTCCATTTGAGTGAAAAAGGTGAAGGGAGTGTTTGGAGAAGTTGAGGATTCAGGGGATTCTGTTGACTACAGACCATGAATTTCAGAGGACACAGTGGAAGGATTTCATGAAGTGGAAGCGGTGGGAAAGGGGAACCGGTCAGAGGTTGTGCAGAGCCCTGTGAAAATTAAAGTGACAAACAGGAGGGGTGACTGGGCGCCCAGACTTCCTTTGATGAGTGACCTAGACAGGGACCATGGGAATAATGGGATTAGCCCTGGTAGACTCAAGCAGAGCATGGTGGAAGAGTAGTAAGTGTGAGGAGATCAGGAGGTGCGGAGGTCTTGACTTCCTTCTATAGACCCCTATTTGCAGAGGTCAAGAGATCTTGGGAAGCTGTGGACAGTCTAAGTCTAAATCTGTGAACTCAGCCTTAACACTTATGGGTGGAGGTGAGACTCCAAGGAAATTGGATTTTGCTCTAACTTATAATCCCTTCCTTTACCCCTGAGGAGAGTCAGAAGGCTGAGAAGAGGCACAAGCATTGTCTTCCTTTGAGGGTTCCCTTTAGACCTCTCATGGTCTAAAGAGGGGAATGGAATTACCACAAATATTCCAACTCTTTTTTGTCCCTTCTTGGTGGAACTGAGGACTGCCAGGGAAGTCAGGCACGATTTCTACCACTGTGATGGGGATCTAAGACCTCGAGGAAGTCTGGCTTCAGGAAGATGTAATTAGTTGAAGTCATATCACTAAATAAATAGGATAAGAAGGTGTGGGATGGGAAAAGATAATAGACACTCATTGAGTGCCTATTATGTGCCAAGTTACCATATATTCATGTTACATTTCATGTCATCTACAATGTTATAGTTAACTAATAAGCACATGACACGCTTGTGCCACTAACTCTGGATTTGAGATCAGGTATGATTCTATTATGGAGATTTTGCGGAGATCAACTTCCATATGTATTTCCATCATTTTCAGGGATGTACGCTATATGGATAGACAGTGTGCCTAATTCCAAATATTTTATGGAGTTGTTATATGTTTTTAGTAATTATTCTAAAGTAGCTAGTATACAGGTTGATTTTTGGTGTATGTTTGCTTGTTGATTGAAAGGTTCATTAATTCAATCTCTTTTTTCTTTCAACTAATATGGGTGTTTACTATATATAAAGCACCATAAAGTCCTTCCATCACACTTTCCATTAGCTGTTCAACTTGGTTAACTGAATCTCATTTTATTTTCATCTTTAATGATGTAAACTTCTTTTACATGTCAGTTCTAAATGCCATAAATTCCTTAAATATTGCAGAGTCAGAGAAAAAAAGATGCCTATGGATTTGAAAAAGAATCCACCTGCAGTGTAGGAGTCCTGGGTTTGATTCCTGGGTAAGGAAGATCCCCTGGAGAAGGAAACAGTAACCCACTCCAGTAATCTTGCCTAGGAAATCTCATGGACAGAGGAGCCTGGTGGGCGACAGTCCATGGGGTTACAAGAGTTGGACACAACTTAACAACTAAACCAAAATATGGGGCATGTAATATATTCATGTGAAACACTGAATAGAGGTTTATATTTTAACAATTTATTTTTATAAATGGGTTATTCATGTGACCAATTCACTAAAAACTTCAGTGCAATGATTAAGAGTCCCTGTTAGGCAGATTTAGGGTTTTGGCTTCATGTATACTAATTGTATAAATTTGTGCAAACTTCTGAAACTCTCTAAGCTTTTGTGTCTTCATTTGTTAAGTGTTAATAATAATAATGCCTAATTCACAATATTCCTGTAAGGATTAAAGGAGATAATGAGTGAAAACCTTATAACACAGTGCCTGGAACATACCAGAGGGTCACTAAATTCTATCTCATTACTATTATTATTAATTCTACACTATGTTCAAGATAAAAGTGAATGAGACCTGATCCCTAACACCAATGAGCTGAAAACTAGATGTATACAAGTAATCATTATAGCAGCCAATGTAAGAGCCATGAAAAAGGTCTAAATCAAGTACAGGGAAGGAATAAATCACTTTTGCTTGGATAATCAGGCAAGATTTTGGTTGAGATTGATCATTAGTTCACAGTTTTTGAATAAAACATTGGCCATAGGTTGAGGGAAATTTAAAGTGAATCTAGGAATTTGATGAAATTAACATCAGACAGCCATCAGAGGAGTCTAAGGAAGAATTGTAGCTTCTGGGGGCAAAACCAGAATTCAATACTAAGTCATGAAGATGGGCGGCGGTTGTAAAGAACTGAATGGAATGAATGTTGGAGTCACAATTACAAGCAAAGGCAGATCAAGAGCATGCAGAAGCAAATAAAGCGTCAAGATCTGCTGTGGACTTAAAGAGAAGACCTGGGTGCCAGAACTTATTTTTGGCATTAAATCTCCATGCATACTTTCCTTTTTAAAATAGCAAGAGTACACCTTCGCAACCGCATTGCTCCTTCAATGTGCCATTGGCCAGGTAGAGCTTGGGAAAAGAGATGTCTCTAGTGAGGAAGGCTTCCAAGGGAGGGCAGTGGCACACAGCAGTGCAGCAGTGGGAAAGCCCGATGGGAGAATGGTCATTCTCCTTTGTACAACTTTGGGATACACTCACGAAAGAAAGTTCTCTATGTGAAGTCATGACTACTTGGGGCAGAGTGAGATTTTTCAAATCCAATTCGCAGTTTGCTTTGCCTTACTTTGTAATTCAGAGTTGTATTCCGAAAAGACTGTTATGTGCCATTCTCTCAGCCTCCCTGCCCATTAGATGCTGTTATTTTTGTCTTGGGCTCATTAAACAAAGTACTGGCAGGGTTTGGGCTCTGGCTTCCCTTGAAAGTGACTTCATCTATTGTAATCATGTTGTGCGACAATGTAACAGTAAGCTCTCTGTCAGAGCCTTGAGTCCTAAAATAGAGCGGCAGGACCTGGCTTACTTAGCCTGAGCACGTCACCATTGTATTGTGGTTCTGACAGTGCTGGCAAGGAAACCCAGAGGTGGGGCTCAATCCATTTGTTCTCATCTCAAAGACCTTATAATATAGTAATAGTAGCTAGAAGCACTCCCAAAGGAAGCAGATGCTCATAGAGAACCTAGACTTTATTTCAAAGACATGGGGCACAAAGACCAGCTGATCAGAAAGGCAAGAGAAAACCCACTTAATGGCTGGAGATGGGATTGCCCCCTGCTTTATTAGAGCACAGGCCCTGGAATCAGACCAACCTGGAATCGAATCTCAAGTCTCCCACCAGACCTCCAGGTAAACTAGTTATCCCCTCAGAATCTCAGCTCCCCATCTGTAAAATGGGGAATTGTCGTATCTATCTCAAAGAGTTATTGCTGAAAAGATAAATGATGTAACGTATATGAAGCACTTAGCTTTTATTTGGCATACAGTAAATACTCAACAGATTGTTGCTATTCTTTACCCACAGACCTGAGCATCCTATATTGCAAAAAGAATCACTACTCTATCCATTTAATGAGGCTGGAGTTTTGTACCTTTAGTTAAAAGAGTTAACAGTTAGTAAGGATAAATGTCCCAGAAGGAGGTTTCCCAGCGGTTGGAGGGCCCAGCAAAGATCTCTGGGTTCACTCTGTGATGATCTCCACCCTCTTCTTTTATCTTTCATGTTGCCATAGGACTTTCCCACTGGCATGAAGGGCCAAAACTTCTGGCACTTTGAGTTAAAGGTCACCTGGGTGTTGGGTCCCTACCTCTTCAGACCATAAGGAGAACAGACCTGACCATCTACAGCAACGACACCACCCCCTCTAGGGAACACTCTTGTCCAGGGAAATCATGCACTGCAATAAAAAGAAGAGTACTGCAATGAAAAGGGAAGAAAGGGCCCATAAACTCTCAAAGAAGAGCATATAGTATAGTTTAAATGATTGGAATTGCCTGGGTACTTACTTAAAAAGCAGATTCGTGGACTTCTACTTTAAGCTAGTGAATCAGAGCCTCGGGGGACATGGATTTCTAGAACTTATATTTCAGACAAACCTCCGCAAGTGATTCTGGCTTAGGTGGCCCTTGTATTCCACATAAAGGATCACTGGTTTGAATAAAGCTCTAATGTTCTGGGGAAATGTGACAAACTCCTAAGTACAAAGAAGCCCAAATGGCTGAAGTCATTTTTAAGGAAAAAAAACAAATAAAAAAGATTTCAGTCTATTTCAGCTAAAGTAATGTGGGTTGGGAAAAGGTGGGTTCTTTAGTAAGCCGCAGTTGAAGTTTATTATTATTTACAATGGTGAGAGACACTTAATTAATCGATTTGGCTGCAATATCTTTTTGGACTCTCTTGCAGCAGCTTCTTAGATATGTCAATCTTATTCATAACAAGCAATAATAAAAGGCAATTTATTTTTCTAGGCCACTCATGCCTTAAGACATCCAATATTTATCAGCTCTTGACAATGCGAGTAGTAAAAAGCAAATTAAAACAAATAAGAAATAAGAGCTGAGTGGTTAGTCCATCCTTTTGTCCATGATCAAAATTTAAATTAAAATTAAAATTTTGTCCATGATTAAAATTAAAATTCTAGCAGGACCGAAGATTTCTGTAAGCTTCAGCCTAGGGAATTTGCATCTTCTGGTTCTTTTGCCCTACTTGAACTCCCGCTGTTGCCAGCACAGCATTATTTATTTTTTCCAGGATTGCCATGTGTTTATTACGAGGATTTCCTTTTAATTGCTTGAATACAATTCTCTGCTCCAGCCAGAGTACAAGACAGTAAATTACAGTATTCATTATCACCATTTGTGGGTGAAATTTGGACACAAATTTGGATAGGGCAATGGGAGCAATGTTATTTTTCCTTAAAAACGATGACATTTCTGTGATTTTTTTAAACTTACTTTCCTGGGGTTGAGGTTTTTTTTTTTTTTTTTACATATAATGATAAAATATTGTGATAGATGGCAGTTCTTCTCTCTTAATTGCACTAAAAGCAAAACACTTACCCCTAAGGGATAGTTGTGCCTTATACAAATACACATCTTTTTTCTTTTCAATATAGAGTAAGCCACTCTCCATTTAAAGGATCAGCCCGTGTACAATCACAGTCCCTGGTAGTCTGCCAAACACAATAGGGCATTAATTAACATGTGCTGGGGGATTCATCAACATGCACAGTGGTAGCGAGCAATTGGAACCTTTTTTTCCCTCCCCTTTCCTCTCTACGTTGGCAGAATTCATGAAAGATCTACTCTAGTATGTAAATCAGTTCTTGCTAAACGCCACGTAGTGGAGTTCCTTTATTTTTCAAAGCTGTTGTCAGAGCTACTCACATATCCTAGAAAGACACTTAGTCTGTCTCTTTCTCCATGTTTAAAATCCAACTACAGTGGGCAAAAATAACACATTTGTTTACTTGTCATGCAGACTGCACTGGAAATAAATCATCTGATAAATTACTCCCCCAAAAGAACAGAATGAGATTCATTTCCCTTAATGTTGTACTGGGGTGGGGGGTGGGCAGGATGAGTCTCCTTTTGCCCCAAAGTGACAGGTCACCGGCCTGCTAACTTCCATGGATGTTGAGAGAAGAACACAGGTCATCCTGTCTACCACCTGGCACAAGCAGGTGAACAAAAAATGAGTAAATTTGATTTTAATTAGTTCTGTAGTGGGTCTCTGGTCTCAGTCTTACCTTGTTAAGCCCCTGCTAACTGACTTTACTTCCCTTTGTATGTTCTTCGGGCCCAAGGCATGGATTAATCACTCAGACCTCTATTTACCTGACTTTGGACAACAGAAAATTGGTCCTCTTGGAGTAAGAATAGAAACAGGGAAATCGAAAAGTGTGCCCATATTTTCTACTTCTGAGAAAATATACATACATGTTTCAACTTAGTTTGAGATTCAGATGGTAAAATTTGTGGCTGTTTTATTTTAATGAAATAATACATGCAAAGTGTTTTGCAAAGTACCTAAAGTAAATGCCTAGGAAATGGCAGTAGAAATTATTCTTGGAATTGGTGGTAGAGGTATTGTTAGTATCATTTATTGTCTTTTATAGCCCAGAAATTACTAGTGTTATAAAAAGCACAACACAATTTTTCTGTTTTAATCATTTTCGATATATATCAACAAAATGCTTAGTTGGGGGCATAGAGAGGAGATGTGGAATTTGAAGGCTGCGCGGGATCCTCTCAACCACCCCATGAACATGTGCCCTTTGTGTGACCTGAACTAGTGAGCAGTAGTGTAGTGATTCCAATGTCTTAGGAGCTGTGCAGACTTGGTTTCTATCCCATCTACTGCTGTGTGTGACCTTGAGCAAATTCTTTAGCCACACAGAGGTGCACTTGCTTCTTTTGTGAAACGGGATAGCCGTAAGGATTCAATGAGATGTGCAGCAAACACTTGGCAGCATCCTGGCACACAGAAATGACTCCGTAACTGGTAGAGACATACTCTTCATGTTCCAAAAACCTCCCTTCTCCCCTGCTGAAAGACATGGGGAACAGTGCTTCGCTCCTGTTCAGGGTGAGCCTGCCTCCTTTTCCTCTGGCAAAGAGGAGGGACTCCTGGTCCACCCATTCTCAGACTGAGAAAGCAAGCCGGATGGTGGGCATCTATGTTGCTGCTACTTCTTGATTTCCATCCCCCGTTTACACTGTATCATGAATAGTCAATGAGAGTCAGATAATTAAAACTGCTTGTTAAAATTAAAAAGCAAAACCAATCATTTTAATAAATAGGAAGTTCTGAAATATTAAAATCTAAAACAAGTGAAAAATTATCTCTGTGAATACACATTTTTCCCTTATTGGAGATTTTTAGGAAAATATTTCTGTTCTATGAGCCTTCTTTCTACCATGGGTTCTAGCATAATTTTTTTTTTTTAATTCTCTTTGAAATGCTGGAATACTGGGTACACTATTCATACTATACTTCCTTGAACTGTGAAGAATTAGATATAATATCCTATAAATTGTTTCTCTTTGAGAACATTTCAGGGGTAATTAGTACAAATGTGTTGGTATGTTTTCTTGGATCCATTTTGCCCTACAGCCCTATTTATAACATATTTGATTTGTGAGATATTAAATAATATATATGTCAGATTTACTCATACATAACAATAAATTATGAGGTAATTTTCCTATATGAATTTTACAGACTCCAAATATGATTGAACTTGGAGTTTATGTGAAAAAGAGGTCATAAGCATGGGACTGTCTATATTCCGAAACCCCTGCTGCTATGGGGAAGTCAGTTAATTCCCCGAGGAAAGAACTTTCAGAGAAGACAGTTATTCACATGAAAAAACAGAGTATCTATTGTTTTTCACGTTTGTTACTTCATCTTAAAGAAATAGATAACTGCTCAATTCCTTTTTGGGTTAGAGCAGACATACATAGGGCACATGCGTGCGTGAGTCTCTTCAGCGGTGTCCAACTCTGTGTGACCCCACAGACCGTAGCCCTCCAGGCTTCTCTGTCCTTGTGATTCTCCAGGCAAGAATACTGAAGTGAGATGCCATGCCCTCCTCCAGGGGATCTTCCCAACCCAGGGATCAAACCCGGGTCTCCTGCATTGCAGGTGGATTCTTTATTCACTGAGCTACCCAGGAAGCCTGTACATAGGGCATTCTTCATGTTAACTATGAAAATTTGGGCATGTGTGTTTTTAATTGAGACCATATAAGAAGTCTGTCTGCATGGCTCTTCTGTAATTGCAATTTCAGTGTTAACTGAAGACACATTTGGAAGAACCACAGAAGCTGTTCTTTTCTAAACTGCGGAGAGCCTCAGACAAGCACCCCATGGGCGTATAACTGAGTCTCAGGAGATTTGGGCTCAGTGAGTTAGGCATGGGGTGGAAGAGTGCAGGGCAGCAGAACTTGGATTTTTCCTCTCTCTGCGGCTGTCCTTTTATTTTTTAATTTTTATCTTATTTATTTATTGACCATATCTCAAGGCATAAGGGAGCTGAGTTCCCTGACCAGGGGTCGAACATGAACCCCCTGCACTGGAAGTACGGGGTCTTAACCACTGGACTGCCAGAGAAGTCTTTGCAGCTGTCCTTTTATGAAGAGATGGTTACGGTCACTTAAAGTAACCATAACCATAATTCTTGGTCTCATGATGTTTGCTGAGGACATTTATTTACTATAAATGTTTGGAGCTTTCCATGTACTATATACCCCTTCAGATCACCTTGCAAACAACAACTCACTTAATCTTCATAACAACCCTGATTCATGGACCTTTGTTACCATCCCCAGTTTACAGGTGAGTGAACTGAGGCACTGAACAAGAAAGAAGCTGGCTTCCCAGTTAGGAAGCAGCTGAGCTGGGACTGCAGTCCGAGACAGACTGGCTCCAGTGTCCGTGCTTCTCATCACCAGGTGATCCTGCTTCTCCACCAAGCCGCTTTAGTCTGTTTTATTCCAAAGAAAAATGGAATCAAAAGGAGGGAGAAGATGAGTGGCAGAGAAAGGGACTCCACAGCAGCCTGTCACCCATTCAAGGCCACCAGCATGCATATCTGGGGTCCTTTCAGGCCCAAAGGTGAGACTGGGACTGATTGCAGCAAACTCATTAATTCAACAAGCGACAAACCAGAATCCAACAACCTTAATTAATTGACTTGTGGTTACATTCTTCCCGATTATTCAGTATTTTGTAAAGAATGCATAACGGCTAATCAGTTAAGGACTACCACTGACTTCGAATTACATATTATTTTGAATAAATCAGCATTGGTTTAACAAACCTTTATTAGTTATTAATGGCTATATCTTTGTTGATATAAAAAAACATCATTGATACCAGTTGACTGTAAAATGGCTGTAATTTGAAGCAATTGCCAAGTTCCCCCATGGATTTTTTTTTTGAGGTCCTGGAAGAACAAACGATTAAGCAGTCAGGTCTTTGTGTTACCATCTTAACTCTTCACTGGACTACCCAGAGTCAGTGTGAGAATTAGAAATGAGAGGAGGGTGGGGGAAAGAGGAAAATTTAAGGAGAAAAGTTTCCCAACATTTTTTGAAAACTCTTGTTCTGAAAATATTTTCTACAGTTAACATACAATACAATGGCGTAAACCCATTAATCTTCCATGCATATGTAGCTGTGTGTGTGCGGTATGGGTGTATAAAAGATAATCTTGCCAACTACCAGTAACAAAACACACAGAGAAATGCCATATTCAAAACTAAGATCTCATGATCTAAAACAATTTAACTTTCTTAGATGTTTAACTTTTGTGTTCCAAGCAAAGTCCACTAAATTAAGGTTAGGACCACAAACCTCAGGCAAACTGAAGTCTCACACATCATTACCACAGGCTTTGCTACCAGGTAAGGACCTCTTTCTGCCCTTCCCCCTCCTCTCCCATCTCACTCATATAAGCACACATGTGCACACACAGCCACACACAATCACATCCTGATGCTGCATTTAAAAACCACCACAGTCCGTTGGAGAATGAAGAACGGACGTCAGTTAACTGAGTATTTCTGTCTACTCTGACATCTAACAGTTTGTCTCATTATCCTTCCTGCCACCAGAGAGGCCAAAACCATCACCAATTAAACTGACTCATTTAAAAAAAAAAATCAAATTGCCTACTGTTCCCTACTAAAGTTACCTGCTTTGGCAATGGCTGAAGGTGGCCTCTGACCCATTCAGAGGCTTCCCTTTGTTTGCACCCTCCTTTCCAGGGTTCCCTCACTGCCTTTCCCGCAGTTCCTCCTGCAAACCATTGCTTTTGGAGTGGAGTTTCTCAGCCTCTTCTCTATGGAATCCAAGTTCACATTTCTTATTAACCCATTGCCTCTCTGACACATTTTGGTAGAAGACCTCTTTCTAATTCCTATTAAGTATAAATTACTGGATCGCTCACAAGGGACTAAAACTAATTTGCAAAATTCTACAATCCTCAGTGGCCTTTCCTGTCAATAGGGTCGATGAGCCCTTGCGCTCAGTGAGTGAAGGAGGAGGTCAGGGGTGTCACAGTATGGGGGCAGGAGGTGCTGTCCTTCCTCTCATGTATTTAATA
This sequence comes from Cervus canadensis, assembly GCF_019320065.1. Taxonomy (NCBI): domain Eukaryota; kingdom Metazoa; phylum Chordata; class Mammalia; order Artiodactyla; family Cervidae; genus Cervus; species Cervus canadensis. The sequence goes on along the minus strand of NC_057389.1, from coordinate 22,675,748 downwards.
TTTACCTTACTGATACTGAAATGGGCATCGTTGTTTTTTTTTTTTTTTTTTTCAGTTCTCAGTGGCTGCACCAATCTTTTATTGCCCTTACACGCTGAGAAAACGCAGCAGGCCAATGGGCATCGTTTTGAGACTTCTAAGAGGCCAAGTGCAGCACTTCCCAGGCAGAGGAAGCTCAATACTGATGTCAACCACAAAGCACCATACTTTCAGATGTACTTTCAGACGTGCAGTGATGCTGTGCCAGAAAACTAAGTTTGAGAGCTAGATTCAGATCAGAGGCAGATGACAAATGTTGGCACAGGTGGTTTATTTCTTTAAAGGAACTTACCTTGACATATGTGGGTTGGGAGAAGGAATGGGAGAAACACTTTCTGGGTTCTGTTCTTGTTTTTTACAATAAATATTTTTGAAGGTGTCTGTGGCAATTATCTCTGACACTTTTTTTAGTGAGTCATTTGGTGGTCCCAAGTTTTGATTTGAGAAGTTTTACAGAACTTAAGTATAAATCTCTGGTGACAGATGCGTCATTGTCATTCTTTGATTAAATGAACAATAGTAAAGAAAGTAGGAGAGACTCTTTGGAGTCTTGTCTCCCATTGACATTCAAGGGCTTTTCATGAGAAAGATCCATCAAGGTTAATGAAAGTTACCCTTGCAATTCCTGAGGCTCTGGTGGGAGAATAGATCATTTAATTTCTCTTCTGATGGCATCCCCACATGGAGTACCTGATCTGTTGGAGAAGTGAAGGACACAAGTTGGACGAACTGGAAGTTGACATACACAGCGGGTCATGTAAAATTGAAATTAACTTTTCTATTTGTCACCTGCCTAATTAACATTATGTGACCAAACTACGAGAATGGAATATTATTTAAATCTTTTTACCCCACTGGAACATTTACTCTGTCCTCACAAGGCAGAGTGAACTGAGGCAGAGGTAAAACCTGAAGATACTCACTGGGCCCAAAATAAGTAACAAAATAACATGTCTTTTTGGAAATAGCAAGCTTTTAAAGTTTCAAATGCAAAGGCCCAACCATGTGTTCCTGACTTTGTTTTATTTAAAGTCATAATTCACCATGTCTGATAGTCATCCCTAAACATTTGTGCTTAGTTATCATGAACGAAGACTGTCCTCTCAGCGCACAAACACTGGATTGGAGGGATCATTAATTTGATCTCAAAAAGTGACTAAAATAATCAGTCAGTGATTCTACTTGACTAAATAGAAAACATGACTCACAGACTACCTCTGCACCATATGCACAAAAATGCATCATGACCTTTGCACCGAGTTCATCAGAGCCCCAAACTGGTTGATAGCATTAGAAACTACTTTTGCCAAAATCTGAAGCTTATCAGTCAAGTTCAGAGGAGTGAGTTTATCTCACTATGGCCAGTGAAGGCCCACCTGGCCTGCCACCCCACCACCTTACAATTATCTACCCCTCCATGCCTCTCGGGCTGCCTCGGTCACCCGGGCCCTCCTGTCCATCCACACACCAAACTCCCTTGTGATGCAGTGCCTCTGACCTCACTGTTTCCTCTGCCCACAAGACTTCTCCCCTTGCATCTTCATGGTTTATCCCATCAGTGACTTCACGTTTTTGCTTAAAGATGTCTCCCCCCATCATCATTTGTAAAAGAGCACCCTATCACCCTCTGTCCGCCTTCCACTGTTTTATTTTTCTTCCCATCACTTATCACCATCTGACATATTATACATATATAGAGATATATAGATATACTTCCCTGGTGGCTCTGTGGTAAAGACTCCACCTGCCACGCAGGAGACACAGAAAACTCAGGTTTGATCCCTGGGTTGGGAAGATCCCCTGAAGGAAGAAATGGCAACCCACTCCAGTATTCTTGTCTGGAAAATCCCATGGACAAGGAGCCTGGTGGGCTACAGTGCATGAGGTCACAGAGTCAGAAACGATTGAGTGACACACACGCACACTCTCTACCACCAAAATGGGAGATCTATAAGGGCTCATTTTAGTTCCTATTTCCTCAGCCCCCAGAACACTGGCCCACAGGAAACCCTCAATAAGTATTAGCTGGAGGAATGAAGGAATGAAGGCTTTCTCCTTAGATCCATTCTTAACATCAACCATATCATTCTCCAAAAACTCTACTTTAGGGAAGCAGTATAGTTAAGGGCAGGAACTTGACTTTGTAGATTGAGACCTGAACTTAAATCACAACTTTATAATTTATAAATTATGAGAACTGGAGCAAGATAAACAATAACCCTGAGTTTAGCTTTCTTCATCTGTAACATTGTTATGGTAACATCTATCTTATTGAGACATTAAAAAAAAATACAAATCAGGGTCGACTGCACAGTCACTTTTAATATATGGGTACTTAAAAATATTGAAACTTGATAATCGAGTAGGCATGAATTCTACCTAGAGGTATTGGCATCCTCATCAGATGTTTATATAGAGATCTAGGTAGAAACAGGAATTCCTATTAAGCTATATTTCTTTGAGGCTTTCCTGATGGCTCAGCAGTAAAGGATCTGTCTGCAATGCAGGAGAAGCAGAAGATATGGGGTTGATCTCTGGGTCCGGAAGATTCCCTGGAGGAGGAAATGGCAACCCACTCCAGTATTCTTGCCTGGAGAATTCCATGGACAGAGGAGCCTGGTGGGCTACAGTCCATAGCATTGCAAAGAGTCAGACATGACTGAGCAACTGAGCAAGCACATGAACATATTTCTCTGAAGGCAAAATAAGTTTAGAGCTAAACATGGATGTTCAAATTTAAGGATGTCACACTGAGACCAGTGTATTTCATGAAACTGGAAAATATGAGTCATCTAGCCTTCTTGCTAGTTGCAGTGTCTGTCAAATATTACCCACAATAATCACAATTCTTTTTCTTTTCTGTTTCCCTCTCTTTTTTGTAACTTTTAATTGTAGCAATTTCAAGTAAAAGGAGAAACAATATTTGTACATTAAGTTCAACATCTCAAGCCAGGAAAAAAATATCTAAATTAATGCCATTATTCTCAGGTTTTCAGCAAATGTTTTTCTACTTTTGAAATTGCAAAAGACGAATGCCTTATTTTAAAGCTTATATATATAAAATATTTCTACTCCTAATTATAAAAGAAAGAACAGCAATTCCTTTTAATCCAAGTGGCTTATGAGCATTGCTTTCCCACTGTGCCACTGTATCTGCCTGCTTCAAATACTGAGTGTGAATCGGGGGCCACTAATTTAATTATTTCAGTATCAAATTGTTTCAACAGTCAGAGAGACTAAATATTTAGCAATTTATTGGATAAAAAGCCACATGACACTAAAATGAACAGAATGTGTTTGATCCATCATCCACCTATGTATACCAGAAACAACTGATCTGTTAGGCCATCAGAATAACATTTAGCCCACCTTCCAGTTCTAATAATCTCATTCATAATAACCTGTCTTGCCTGAAAACCATTTATTGTCATTGTTTAGTCACTAAGTTGTGTCTTACTCTTTGCCACCCCATGAACTGTTAGCATGCCAGGCTTCCCTGTCCTTCAGTATCTCCCGGAGTTTGCTCAAATTAATGTCCACTGAGTCAGTGAGGCTATCTAACCATCTCATCTCTGCCAGCCCCTTCTCCTCCTGCCTTCAATCTTTCCCAGCACCAGGTTTTCTTCCAATGAGTCGGTTCTTCACATCAGATGGCCAAAATATTGAGGCTTCAGCTTCAGCATCAGTCCTTCCAATGAATATTCAGGGTGATCTCCTTTAGGATTGACTGGTTTGATCTCCTTACAGTCCAAGGGACTCTCAAGAATCTTCTCCAGCAGCACAATTCAAAAGTGTCAATTCTTCGGTGCTCAGCATTTTTTATGGTTCATCTCTCAGATCCATATATGACTACTGGAAAAAATCATAGCTTTGACTAACTAGATGGACCTTTATCAGCAAAGTGATGTCTCTGCTCTTTAATACTTGTCTAGGTTTGTCGGAGCTTAAGGAGCAAGCGTCTTTTAATTTCATGGCTGCAGTCACTGTCCCCATTAATTCTGGAGCCCAAGAAAATAAAATCTGTCACTGCTTCCACTTTTTCCCCTCTATAGTTGAAATTCTTGCTGCCATTTCATCTCTGCCATTTCAATAGTCTCATCTTTTTAAAAAATAAGACTTTATTTTTCATAGCTTAGAGTAATATAAAATTTAGAAAAAGATCATTTATATCTGTATTTACTAATGAGAGCTTGAATCTGTAAAATGTAGGTACCTTACCCATTAACTATAGAAGTCTTAGGAAGAGAACTGGGTGGCAGTGGGTGGAGCTTACTGAGCATTGCATTTGAATAATATGATGATGTTGTATGTGATCTAATCAATGTGTCTTACTCCTTGTAACTTTATCAAAAGTCAATGTTTAGAAATAAAATTGTCCAAAATTTAGAAATAAACCTGTCAGTTTATTTCTTAAAAGCCTGAGAGAAATTTTTTCATCCAGTTTTGTTCCAGAATGTGAACAAGATGTCCCTGTTCTGCTTTCAAAAAAATTTAAAATTGTTTCTGATTCCATATAACTCAGAAGTAATTCTGAGTGTTTTTATAAAATGACAATATGCAATATCCCCTAGACATAAGAGTCACAAAATCACTGTCGTTACTATGGAATTTCTTAATAACTTCGTTTGGTTCCCAAATGGACATGAATGCTTGTGTGTGACACAGATTCTGACTTCTCTATCCCTCTGATTTAGTTCCAACAGGAGGCGGGGGTGGGGGGGGGGATGGGGTGGGGTAGGGAAGAGAATTGAAGTTCAAAAAAAATCTTCAGCAGTATAGGCAAAAACATAAATTATACATGAGAAGAAAGGAACAATATTTTATGGGCTTTACAAATCCAGTTCTGATAGACATGCCTTTGCTCCCTATCACCCACAGTACCACAACCCAACTCCAAACCCTTTAGTGGAGTCATTGTGTGTCAACAGAGATGCTCACTCTTGACTTCCATCACTCTACCTCAAGGAGCTTGTTTATATCCAGTCCAGGTACTCCCTATCATACAAAAGGTCCTGCATTTGCCCACTGTCATGCTTTTCCTCTTGCCATTGTCCCATCTGGGATGTATCAATTGTATCAGATCATGTCTGTCCCTCTCCTACAGCTACCCCAACTGAATGCATCTTTCAAGGATGTGTTTAAGTGGTTTCTCCTCTGGGAAATATTCTGTAACTCAGCCAGAAGAAATCTCCCTGATTTGTGACTTTCTGTCTTTATTCATCACAGTCTACCTTTTATTATGGTTGTGCACTTTACTTTTTTCATTAGATTGTAGAATTCTTAAGAATAGAGAAGATGCCTTACTCATTTTTATTATATTACTCCATGATCCTAGTGCAATACCTGACTGGTAGTAGGAGATCAAGAAACATTTGTTGCATTCAGCAGAACCAAATTAACACTAACTTCCCAGAGAATCCAATAACCAAGATTATATGTTTTAGTGTATTTATTAACTAGATTTTTATCTCTCTGCCTCTTTTCCTTTTAAGTAAATCTGGGATATTTAAAACCACTTAAGGAAAAATTAGAGGTCTTAAAAATTAGTCATGAGCATAGTTCTCATTAAATTCTCATGAAATGTGAAATAGATAGAAAGATGAAATAAACCAGAATCAGCATTGTATGGTCCTCAAAATATACATTGGCTGTGATTATGAAAAATTACCAGGGAGATGGCTTTGGGGCTAATGATTTCACAAGTTATTTAAATTGGCTGTCATTTAGAAGTGGTATACTGTGGTGTTCCACCTTGACTGAACTTGAGGCTCTTGTCAAAGGGAACCCACCAATCTGAAGAGGCAAAGTTGTATAACCTCCTTAATAACCACCCAGTACTTTTCAGTGAACTGTGTTCTTCCACTGGGACAAATGCCTTCTAATATTTTATATATTCCTGGTCAGTGACTTAAAAAAAAAAAAAAACCTACCCAATTGCAGTCTGCCATTCAAAAGGAATATTTCTGCAAAGAAAAAGATGTGAAAATGTAGGCATTCAAGTGAAAATTCAATCCTTCACAGTACAGAGCCTCTGCGAAGTCTTTTAAATGACCCTTTTTATCATGGTGCCATGTCTGTACCTTTCTGAATAGTGAGACCTGGTAAGAAAAATAGATGTATGTATACAAGTGGTTGAGTAATGTATTACTCATATGCACTTTGTTCTTTTTGGCAAACTGACCTTATCAAAGGGAAGAAAGCTATACATTGTGACAAGCTAAGCCTTACCAGAAAGTCTGAATTAGAAGCGCGAGTCCTCTGTTATCTGGATTAAAATGTGATCAGAACAAAAAAAAAAATTGTCATTTAACCTCTTGAGAAGTGGAGATGACAAGGAATTGAGTTCCTTTTAAATCAAAACTTAAGCTTTCTTGTTACATTTAGATTTCACCGTCAGAGATGATTTATGTTAAAAACAATAATAATCATACTGTTTTCCTCTAAACCCTTGTCAGTTGTTTTGAAATGTTCAAATGAAGTGTTAGATTTTTGATAGCTTATACTTTCCTAGAGAACTATTAATAAGAAGAGGGTGACCAAATTTCCTTCCTCACTTCATCCAGGGCAAATGCTGTGCCTTTTTTTCTACCTCATAGATAACTTTTAAGTGGAAAACTAAGCTTTCACATTTATATTGCACAGTAATTAGAAGGCCTTGGCAGTTATCTGAGAAGCCCCTGGAATTCAAAAATACTCTTTCCTCATGCTGATTTAACCATTCCAGTGCAAATATCAAACTGTTTTTAAAATCAGGCAATGGAGGCATAGTGAATCAAATTCATTCCTTTAAAAATAAAGACACGTGAGTCAAACTTGCTCATCTACAGTCTTTTTTTTCTTTGTGATAATCCCTTTTCCAGCATGTACATAAAGATGGACAAAATAATCTGGAATGGATAAAGCCAGGAAGGGGAAAAAGTGACATCTGACATAGCACACAGGCACAGAAGTACTGCTGCTTTATTCACATTAAAAGAGTATGTATGTTGCTGCTGCCCAGTTATTCTGCATGTGTATCCGCCAAATCCTGACGTATTTGCCCAATTAATTACTCTGCTGTTCAACAATGATGGGTAATGGTCCAAGCAGCAGCTCACTCCTCCTCAGATCACCCGTGGAATTCAGGCACGCATAATGTCCTCTCTTCAGAAAATGATCCCAACAAGCTCTAGAATTATTTTTTTTTCTTTTGAAATAAAGGCATCCGTTCAATTATATGTAAAAACAGTTTGTAGAAGAAATGGAAAGGAAGCAGGAGGATCTCTCTCTCTCTCTTTATCTTTCTGGGTAGAAAGCTGGGAGAGGAGCAGCCCCCAACTCTACTCTTTCCAGGCGCCAACTTCGATATTAAAAAAAAAAGAAAATTGCTGATCAAAACCATTCATCATTACCCTTAATTAGTCTGTTGGTTTTCAATAGTTTTCTTGGTTAATACAGATAAAGGTGTGTTCTTCCATGTTTAATTATACGTGCTATCCCTCCGTGCTGGTGAGCAAATGACTAAGCTTATGATGTAGCAGATCAAACAAAGAACCCTCATGTACAAATGCTCGGCAGTCCCATAAACTGGGCTAATTAGCATTGCAATTAACTCACGTGATGACTAAAACAAAATCAGAGTAACCCAAGAATCATTAGAAAGGATACCAAACGGTATGTCCCCCTTTGTTTCTAGTGATGGGGGAGCCAGGAGTCACTCCCTCCTCCCAGCCTTCCCACCTCCCGGGGGCGCAAGGCTGGACAGAAAAGGATGCACAGGGCTCTCCCACATCTGCTGTAACAGTGCTGTTCGGATTTTAGTGTTCTGCAGGATGTTGTTGGTTAAAGGTAGCTTATGGGGAAGAAAAAAAAAAAGCTTCCTCCTTTGCCTTTGCTGAAATGGGCAGACACAGTTCTCTGTTAGCAGGAGAACTGGAAGCAAGAATGAACACGTGGGGCTTCTTTTCACATGGACATATCTGCTTAGTTAGGAGAAAATGTAAGTATAGCACATGGAGGGCTATTCCTACGCTTCCACACTGACATCCCTTATAAAACAGAAAGCCCTGGACGGGGCCCACAGGCCTCAATGGTTTTCTCTGGAATTTTACATATAATGATCAAGGCATCTAGCTACTTGCTACAGGATTCTTACTAATTATATCCAATTAGGAAAAATAGTTCCTAGGTTTTATTAGGAGCAAGACAGGACAGAGACTGCCAATAAAAATCAAAGGGAAAAATGACCATTGCAGGAAAACAAGTCAATATCTGGAACAACTGAATTCATTCCTTAAATAACTGTGTCACCTAGGATTAATAATTCCTTATTCAAGTGTTTTCACCCTTTTATTTCATTTGATCCTTACAATTATTCTGTGGAAGAGGTACAGATTTAATTCTCATTTTAAAGAACAGGAAATGACCTTAGAGGTGCTAAGTGACAGCAATGCTCTAGTTTAGGGAGGTGTACATTATGGTAGGGTTTCTCTGTGGCTCGGATGGTTAAGAAACTGCCTGCATGCAAGAGAACTGGGTTGGATCTCTGGGTCAGGAAAGATCCCCTGGAAAAGGAAATGTCTACCCACACCAGTATTCTTGCCTGGAGAACTCCACAGACAGAGAAGCCTAATGGGCTATAGTCCATGGGGTTGCAAAGGCTGGGCCATGACTGACTAACCCTTTCACTTTTTTCATTATGGCAAGCTGACCATGCTTAAAGTTTTCATTTCTCTTAGGTCAGTGAGACAGAAAGATTTGGTTTTGTTTTTAATTAGTCCTGGTCTAGCTTAAACTCAGTTCAAATTTAAATTTATTGACAAACTAAATTGCTTCCAGTTTGCTGTTATCTTCAAAACTCTCTGAGTGTATGAACTATCATTATTGAAAAAAAATGTAGACTAATTCTATAACACATTTAGCATCATATAAAATTGATAATCTCTAAGTCTCATGGTATATCCACATTTTTCTAGTGATTAGAGTAGGATTTACTGAAGATAGATACTTTACCTCTTTTCCAGAGCCCATTGTCAATGTATTTTGGTGAGAATTACATTTGCAATAATAACTGATACAACTTTAAAGGTATATTCATGTGATTAGCATCCATGAAAATATAAAAATTTTGACCTAATGAGTCAATTGCTCATTTGATTTGTTATCTATTGGTATCTCAGTTTACCCTATTTGGTAGAATCTGATCAATTGGTTTTCAAGATAGCAGATTTAGTCTTACGTTAGATGCAGCCTAAACGGCAGTATTAGATTGTTGATTCTCAGGATTGACAATGAAAGCTTGGTAAATATTCATAAAATGTGATTTGAGATTTCCTAAAGGATCAACCTGATGAAAAAAAAATGGATATATTATTAGTAAAAACTTATGTTCACATCCTGTGTGATATGTGAGCACTTTTAATTAAGACACAATTTGTTCTTGGTATCTGCCAGAAAATTAAGTATGGATGAGCTTGCTCTGAACATAAAAGAAATAATAAAAGACCTAAAGAAAGGCATTTGGAATGACTACTGGGAATCAGACTGCTGATCCAAAGAAAGTGCGTATCTTCCGCTTGTGCTTTCTTGTCTTCTTTTATGGAAAGAATGTGGGAAAATGAAATTAGAAACACATTGGCTATTATTTAGCCAGCTTAATTATGATATGGGGCATAGGAGTAAGTAGGCAGAAGGGTAATCAGTAGTACATGAAGGTAAGACAGATACAATAAACCCCTGTACCCCTTTCTCCAGTCCAGATTTTTTGGTGTTAGAAATAGAAAAGGGAGTATCCCAATGCAGATTTCTTTTAAATTTTCAAGCCCCAAAATAATTTTGGACAATGTTTACTCTTCGATTTTGAAATTTAAAAGAACAGATATAAGACGCCAATTATCAAAACAGGAAAGAAATTTGTATCTGGCCTTGCATGCCTACTCACTCAGCCACGTCTCACTCTGTGCAACCCCATGGACCATAGCCCACTAAGCTCCTCTGTCCACGGGATTTCTCAGGCAAGAATACTGGAGTGCATTGCCATCTCCTCCTCCAGGGGATCTTCCCAACCCAGGGTCTAAGGCCACGTCTCCTGCAGCTACTCCAGCAGACTCTTCACTGCTGAGCCATTAAAGAAGCCCACATCTAGCAGTGTGGAGCACAATATGACATCCTGCACTTACCATTTAAGCATGAAAGTAGCATTTGACAGACCACTTAAATGAAGTAAGATTTTTTTCCAGGAGAAAAAAATTAAAGATAAAAGGATATAATATCACACATCAAGACCCAAAATAGTCAACAAACTAATAAATGCAGTGTAGCAATATAAAATATGCAATATGATCTACTAATTTACTTTATCATTATGCTATTTTTATTATTGCATTTCTTCGTGATAGTGCCATCACCCTCTGCTTTTTCATTCATCTTGTACATCTCAGGCCCAAAGAGGGCACTTCCTGGCACCCATGACTCCCTGAAATTGCACGAAGATTTCTTATGCAAGTGTATTTGTATACCTGTGAGAGGATGACCCATAACTAAGGGGCACATGCCCCCAAATGGTTAATATTCAACATCTGGCAGCTAATTAATAACAACTTCTCAATGATTTTTTTCCTTTAAAATTTCTCCATCTAGACCTTCAGTGTTTCACATCCAGACTATGCCTCCCACATGCCTTCCCTCTCCTGCCTCCTTTCTCTAACTCATTTTCTAGAGCAAAAACCACCAAATTAACTTCTGAAAACATCATCTCTATCATGTCTCAAATTCAAACAAACTAACCACTGGTGCCTTTCACTGTACTTACAGGTTCAAGTTTAGATTTCTCACTCTGGCATTCAAATCCACCTAATGTTGGATTCTCTATCATCTCTACCAGGAGTAGCTGACATTTAGAGTATAAATAATGTGCCAGCAACTGTGCTAAGTGCTTTGCATAAATGAACTCTCATAATCTCTCAGGCAGCGATATCATATTGGTCTTATTCTAATCAAAATGCTTGCAGATGCCTTAAGGAGGCTTAAGAGGTGAAGGCATCTGCCCACATTTACATAGCTAGTAATTGACAGAATCAGAATTCAAATCCAGGCAATTTGGCCTTGCCTGAGTTTTTAGCCATGAAGTTCCTTCCTGTCTAACCTAATTTACTTCTTGTCAACTGAACCTTCCTCTCTAGACAGCAGGGGATTCTTATGGTCAGCTGAACAGTGCACACTTCTGACTTGAAACTTTTTCCTTATTCCATCTTACCCATTCTTCAAGGTTGAGCTCAAGTCTCACCTCTTTTTATAAAAGTCATTAAGCTCTTGGTGTTAGAACCGTAACATTCATTGCCCATTTCCCTGGCCTTGGTCATACACACTTTTGCATTAGGATTTTTCCTTGATTGGACAGTAACCCACTGGTGGGTGGGGCTTTGAGTTTATGTTTTATATCATCTTCAGCACATCAACCAATGCTTTTCATCAAGTGTGCATTCAAAAAACTTATTGAGAGAATAAATTAATCTGAACTTCCAGAGAATGTCATGTTTGAAAAATGATACTATAATTAGTTCTCTAGCATTCTATTATGTCTTGATAAAAGCTCCTGTATATTGGTGGCAGGTGGGCTTATCAACTATTGCTACCATGCTGAAACTGGTTTTCTATATTTTTTTCTGTTTGACTGGGTAAATCTGATAGGCAATAAAAAGAAACTATGTAAGGTGAGTGTCTGCGTGTGTTTGTGTACGTGTGTGTGTGTGCGTGTTGTGGGAGGTATTCATTTTCATTTAAGAAATGCTGTGTTATGAATACTTTTTAAAAACTATGCTGCCAGCTTTTTGTTCATTTAAATGAATTCAGTGCTACTGCATTAGCTTTCTCTCAAGAAAAGGATCTATTTAGAGAAGAACGTCTCTCTGATCCAGAGTCAGAATTTCTGCTCAAGAAGGCCAAGAAAATTTAAAGGATTCAGTTACTAGGAACTTCTTGGAGCAGTTAGGTTCTTCTGTTCTTTTAATCCTTCTTGGGGATACATGGAGCAGTATGTAAGTTTCTAGCACTTGAGCCAAAGTCAGATTTCCCCATTAACACATCTTAGGATCCTGGATTCTTTCTCGCCATCAGATATTCCAGCACCAACTGACAGAAAGACAAGGAAGAAAGAGCTCTACCCTTGTGCTTGAGAAATCAGTTCTCTCAGTTAGCTAGGCAGAACTATCTACACTGAAAGTCTGTCTTCTTCTCTTAAATACACACAGGACACCTAGTGTCTTTCATGTCTAACAGAAATACATATAACCCATTTTATTGTTCAGCTTTTAAAAAACGGGATATGGAAGATATTTTGTATAATAAATCACATTACAATCAGTCTGAAAAATTTCATTATGTACATATGTATGTGCAACTTTAATAGAAGGCTTTTACTATTTTAAAAATCCTTTTGAAATTTTTAAAAGTAACTCACTCCTGAAGCATCTAATCACTCAGTGGATAACACCCAGGGCTTAGATGCATCACTGTAAATGACTCAGCTTTCCTTTTAATAGTTTAAAATGCAGGGCTTAGACTAAATCAGGAATCACTTAAATGCTTACAGACAGAAGGACGATAATGAATGCTTGAGGTGGGCTTGGTGGAAATCTCTCTAAGAAGTGCTGAGGACAGGGGCAAACTGGAGAAAGCATGCCTTCTCTAAAGAGAATAGCTAATGCTCAGTCTCAGCTGATCTTACCCTACAAGAAAGAGGACCCAGTGTTATAAAACCTTCTAGTTCCTCATAAGAAGCAGGGGTTTTTAAAAATGTGAAATTCCATGGTTTTTTTTAATTTTTTTTTAATAAAGAGGCAGGCCAAACAAAACATGTATCCACATACATGGGATCTGGCCCCAAAGCTCCAATTTTTTACCATGAACAAAATGATCCATCCCTGATGCTTTCTGACCAGTGCAACATGTGCATATATATGCAACTATTTCCAACACATTTCAAAAACACTTTAAAAAATTAAAGATATGCGGTCATGATCAGTATGTGCTGTGCTCAGTCACTCAGTTGTATACGATTCTTTTTGACCCCGTTGACTGTGGCCCACCGGGCTCCTCTGTCTATGGGGAATCTCCAGACAAGAATACTGAAGTGGGTTGCTATGCCCTCTTCCAGGGGGATCTTCCCAACCCAGGGGTCAAACCCAGGTCTTCCACATTGCTGATGGAGTCTTTACTGTTTGGACCACCAGGGAAGTCCAAAAATATTGGAGTGGGTAACCTATCCCTTCTCCAGGGGAGCTTTCCGACCCAGGAATCACACTGGGGTCTTCTGCACTGCAGGTGGAGCCTTTACCAGCTGAGCTACCATAGATAGCCTAATTAAGAACAATTTCTCTTAGATACTCTATTACAAATTTTTGGTAGATGGAGGAATGGTAATAGCTATAATGTAACTTCCACAAAACTTTTCATTCTGGTCCTTTTGATGAGTTTATCCAAAACCTATATGTATGTGTGTGTGTGTGTGTGTGTGTGTGTGTGTGTGTGTGTGCGCGCGCGCTCAGTCAAACTCTTTGCGACCCCATGGACTATAGCTCGCCAGGCTCCTCTATCCATGGAATTTTCTAGGCAAGAATACTGGAGTGGGTTGCCATTTCCTTCTCCAGGGGATCCTCCCTACTCAGGGACTGAACTTGTGTCTCCTGCATTGGCAGGAGTTCTTCACCATTGAGCCACCTGGAAAGCCCCCCACCTCTATAAACTGTGGTTAAGATTAAATTTCCAGGGGGATATACAACTGTTCCCAGAGAAAGTTATTGAATTCTAAACCATCCTAGAAAATGTTTAACAAATAATGTTCTATAAGGATGAATCTTGACCTTATCTTATTTAATAATGTTTTTCTAATGTATATGATAGAATCAAATGTTGTTCCTTTTCTAAGACTGGGCAATTGACGACCTGTCATCCAGTCTGGCTCAGTTTTAACCCTGGGTCAGGGTAACTCTTCTTTGAGGCATTCCACTATTCATTCCATTGAATGAATATTATAGAAATGTTAAGAAATGAAAATTGCTGCCCCTTTAAAGGCTTTGATATGACTTAAGATTTCAAGCACGTATGTGAAATGAAATAACAAGTTTATTGTATAAACTAATGTGGCAGAAATTAAAGCTGAGCAGTGCCAAGATAGACAGGAATCTAATCAAGTGAGATCAACCACCACAAACTCTCTGAGGGTGAGTCTTAAACTGGACTTGAAGAATACCAGAGGCCAGGTAAGGCAGAGATTAACAAGCCATGCTAGGTCTACTGATTTTAATGTTTAATGGTCAGACAAATGAGGCAAGTTCAAGAATCTCTCAGCAAATGAGATAAATAGTTGTAGATATGAACAAGGGAAAATGGTGTCATTTCATAATCCTTAAAATGGAACAATGATATACAATATGTGAAAGAGCATAAGTACTATATTCATTCATTAAAAGTAGTTCTAATATTGTATTAAATCCAGTTTGTTAGCATTATGACACTTGATTTTGACCAAAGAATAATGCTTCAATCATTGCCCTACCTGATTAAAGTTTTGTGTCAGCTTTTTCTAAAAAGTGAATATTGTAAATATATTGCTATTTACAAATCTATAATTACTTCAATTTTAAGAGAATTTAGGCAAAGTCATAGGCTCTACAATCAAACAAATGATTTATATATATTTGAACCGTTTCTGATACATATTAGTAATCAGCATGGCAGGGAGGAAAGAAGTTGTGTGGGGAAATGAAGCAGACGTGGGTTTGAATCTATTTTATCATTTGCTAGCCTGGTGATCATGGGCAAATTGACCAAATTCTCCTAGTCTAAGTTCCTTCATGTATGAAATATGAGTAGTTCCTATTTTGTGAGGCTGTTCTCTAAGATGAGCAAAAATAAAATGTAAATCATTGCAGAAGACATTAGTTATTATTAAAGTTATTATTCTTCATATAACAACTGTAACTTCTTATAAAATTCACCAACACTCAGGTAAGGAATCAATTTCTAAACTGCTATTGTAATAAAGGCAGAACAACCTTCTTAAGTTAGGAACTTAAGATTTTCTAAACAGAAGTATATTACTCAAATTTCTTTATCTTAAGTTTAGTTTATATGTTAACCAGCTTAGAATCTTAGTTACATTTTTTTACAAAATATAATTGGATCTTTGCAATAGGTTAAGTTAGTGTGTTTTTTATACAAAGTGGGGAAAAAAGACAATTCCCTCTAGGATTCTTGTAGAAAATTAATCTGCTAATTTCTAAACCTCACTGTGATTCAAAATGCCTTGTTGAGTCTTGAACACATGTATTGTTTTAAACACAGCAGGTGCTTCTTGTGTAGGGCATGGTTTTCCACCCTCGGCTTCACGTATAAGCAGTTAAGAGTGGGATAGTGCTGCAGCCGCCCAAAAGAGGAGTATAGCCCAGAAAGAGAGAAAGAAGGACCCACTCTTCAGAGAGTCTGCTAAGTGCAGCATTAGGTGGGGAACACCTGAGTGAGGGCATTCATTAGGAGATTTCTATACACCAAATACACTCCTACACAAGAAAGGGAGGAAAGGGCTCCCTTGATTTGTGTTTATGAGGTTGTAAATCATTCCTGCAGGAAAATACAGAAAGACCCTCCCTCTGGTATATAACATAACTGCCAAAGTCAACTAATCCCATCAATTCCATTAGAAGGAATTAAAAGTTTCTGAATAAAAACTGGAAAATTCTGACGTCTGTACTAATCTAGACATTTCTCCTTGAACATTGTGTGTGTGTGTGTGTGTGTGTGTGTGTGTGTGTGTGTGTGTATACAGTTAAATTCATCCTAGGGTTAAAAAAAAAAAGGCAAAAAGAGAGATCAAAATATAATGTTTACAGAGAATTGTTTTCATCAGGATTCAATCCGAACATCTAAAGAATGAGCCAAATTATTTTATCCTAAAAGAGACCAAGGTTAAGTTACAAAGATCTTAATTTTTTTGTATCAAAAATATTTTAATCACAATTTGTATTCTCCTTTACTCCAGTTTTATAGATGGAGCTTCTTTCTTTTTTTTACTTTATGCAGAAAGGATATAAAAACAGAAAGAAAATTACCTATGAGAGCTTAGTAAAACATATATATTAGTCATAATCAGTTGATTTTTGTTTGTTTAAATTCTTGTGGATTTCTTGCTTTTCAGTAATTTTGAATATCAAATTCATAGCAGCCTGTGGCCTAAAAAATGATCAACTATACACATTCTAAAGCACAATTTTTCCTATCATAAAGCTACAAACATCTGCACTGATTACAATTAAAAACAGTGTAAAAGATTATCACTCCAATTATAGCTTCTTGTTCTCATCAAAATTCACAACTGTCCTTAGACAGCACTGTGTGTGATGCCCACATGCCTTTTCCTCTGAAATAAAACCTTCCTGAGATTTTTGCCCCTACTTCTTTAAAACAATGAATACATGTAGTTTTAGTGAATTTATCTTTATCAGAAAAATATTTTATTGAGACATGTTTTAAAAAATTTTTGAAAGTCTATCTTTTCTGGCTCTGTGAATCTTCTTAGAAGAAATGCAGAAAAGCATTAGTATGCTACCCAGCAGAAAAGTTTCTAGTGTTCCAAAATTTTTTTGAATGCTCTTTTAAAGGAGCATTACTCTATGGGTTTCAATATTATTGATGGTGAGAAGTGCAGGAAAGCTACTGAATTTGAAATACATATTCATTAAATTAATACAAATATTATATTAAAAACTAGAACAATATTTCTCAGGATTTTATAAGTACATTTTTTGCATATGGAAATAAAATGGAAGTACATTTGTAATAATTAATAGAAAATGTAAAAAACTGAATACAATTTTAAAATTATTTAAAGTTCAGATAAGAAATTACACAGGAAAATTAAAAATCACTAAAGAGTTGAACTATATTTCTTGTTTAGGATCTAATATTGCCATTTAAGGATAAAAAATTGGGGGAAATTATTCAATAATTTTTGTAACATGAGTTTTCCCTCATAGTTGTTTAAATTTTGCAAACAAGGAAAAAAGTGAAAACCCAGACTTCTCTTTAAGCAATTTATACTAAAATTTAGTACAAAGTGGGAAAATTAAAGAACATTCTCTTTGGCTTGGTATTTTTAAAAGAGTGTTCTTACGTTAGGATATCTACTTATTGTCAAAATCAAATAATCAAAACCAAATGTTCAAGAAGAATACAACTAAGGCAAGACATCCCATCAATCAAAGATTAAATTTCTACTTTGTGAATTTCTAATTTTGCTCATAACTGAATCTTTGAAAGTGAGTATTTTAATACATATGCCAAAAGTAAAGAAAATAACCAATAACATTATTTTCCCTCTGTGATGTTACTTTAAGTGTATGAAAAGTTAAAGCTCCACACCTCTTAAACAAGTACTAAATTCATTTACTAGAGCCTTTCAAGTTGGGATGTTTTATTAAAGTATTTATTTTTCCATTGAACACCATGTCTATAGTTACAACTTGTATTTCTTACTGATCTCCAACCATAATAAAAAATATGTGATTCTCATGCTATGAGGTCGTCATCATTCCTGGTTTATATATGTAGCACTACAGCCCTCCCCCTTTTGGTGACTTTAATCCTTGATCCATGACTAACACTATGCAGATACTTCATAAAACAAATTTAGAAATCAGCTTCCTTGCATCATTAAAAGGCATCTATACCTCACCACAAAAACATTACAAATCTACTTTTTTTCACATTTTCCAAGAAGGCAATCCTGTACTGCCAGAGTAGAATGCTTTAAAACGTGCAAATCAATGGGTTCAAAGGCAGAATCCCATCCCCTGCGAAACAAATCTGTAATAGGAAAGATAGAAATACGCGGTTTATGGTAAAGTATCCTCAATGCCAGCTGAAGATTAACTTATTAAAGAAAGTTCAAGCACATCTACTCTACATATATATAGTGTGATTAAGGCCACCTTAATGATAATTTACAAGGGTAACA
This sequence comes from Cervus canadensis, assembly GCF_019320065.1. Taxonomy (NCBI): domain Eukaryota; kingdom Metazoa; phylum Chordata; class Mammalia; order Artiodactyla; family Cervidae; genus Cervus; species Cervus canadensis. Next base: position 22,657,720 of record NC_057389.1, on the reverse strand, counting down.
GTGGAAAGCTGTATTTCTGAGAATGACAATAATACCTTAGCTTGTAAAGCTTGGCAAATCGAGGTTCCAAGCGCTGTTGCTCGGGAGGGGCTGAGCATGGGGCTCAAGGAAGAGCATCAGAGAACAGAACTATTTTAAGTGTTTCCAAGGAGGTGCTTTATGCCCAAAGGGGACAATTTATCGAAAAGTGAAAGCCTGTTAGATTCAAGAAAAGAAAGAGAAAAAAAAATTTAAAAAGAGGCTTCCACTCTTTGAGAAAATGAAAATCCAAACAGGAATTCTGAAGAGAAGTAGGGGAGAAATTCAAAAAATGGAAAGGAATAGAAGGCGAATCCTAATTCTAGGACTAGATCCACCCAAACTAAAACAGCACCAACAACTAAAAGCCAGGTTACTTAAACCTCTGCGATGTTTTAAAACTAAAATCTTTCCATTTTTTCAAGCAAAATAGCTCCTTTTTGTCTGAATTCTCTGACTAACTATGACAATTCCCCCCCTTCCCTCGCCTTGTGGACACCACCTCCACACAAACAGGGATGCTTTGCTGAGATCAGAGGGTCCTGGGGAACTTTTCCTGGAGCCACTAGATGGCATGAAAGCACTGCACTGGTCGCCCCACCGCCGCGGGCGCCGAGGAGGAGTTTATACTCCTGCTGAGAGCTCAGCGTTCAGTCACACAAGACGCATTTTCTTTCAGAGACATCTTTCTGTGTCGCAAGACACTTTTCAGGACACAAAGAGGGTCTTCCACCCTCCCTGCCCCCACCACACTCAGAAAATGTCAAATTAAATTTGGAATACTGAAAACCATTTCAGTGTTTACTGGGGTTTCCTGAGAACTTTACCTTTCGGCTCTTAAGGGGCTGGCCTGCTATTTGTTATGCAACCTCCCCTCCTAGATGGTTAGGGGCGAAGAGAAGTCCCTTCAGCATTAGCATGGCACTCAAACCACTGCACACAAAGTTTTCATGTTCTCAGTCATCTTGCTCTCTTTCCCGATTTTTTTTTTCCATCAAAAATTCTCTTTGTCTTTCTTCATCTGATATTGTGGAGTCCCTCATTAAGGACTGCAATATGAAAACCTAGATTTAAAACTGCTGTCAGAATGGCAGTTGTCCTCTTTTAATTCTTTACCAGCCAAAGGAAATACCTTTGTTCTTGCTTTTCAAATGCGATGCTTTTGCTTCATGGAGTGTTTCTGCCTGATCACAAGGTATCTACTAATCTACCCTCCAAACTTGGAGATATACTTTTATAAGGGGTGCATTCCCAGTTTCTTGATATATGGTATATACAGAAGGCATATACCTCCCTGGGCCTCCACAACAGGAACAATTACCATATTGCCCCAGATATTATCACCATCTCGCTTCACAAAATGTCCATTGTAAAAGCTGTTTTGATCTTTTGGATAAGTGCCTTAATTTAAAATAATAGCAAAAAGGTAAAATTAGGCCTCTGTGCTCAGCAGGGCATGAATGACAAATCTGCTGTAGTTTGGAGTATATCTTAAAAGATTCCTTTTAAAACCTCTTATAGCAAATTTACATATGATCAAAAACTATATTACACATTGAAAAACTGAACTGCGTAATTTATTTCATGTGCTACTGATACAGCTATGTTTATACATATAATGGGTTTTATAATTCAAAATTTGAAAGATTTCTAAAGGCAATTTTTCTTTTTTTTTTTTTTTTAGTTTTGAGCCACTGATGAAAAGGCTTCTTTTTTCCCCTGTGTGTTGCCTCTCAGAGGGAGATTATCATTTTTGGATATCCTCTTAGCCCTGATTTCAATGAATTTGTGAAAACCAGAGATTTCATGGTAACATTCAATTAAAGCATTTAGAAATGTTTTAAATAAGGTTTCAATAAAATGTAATCATACCTCTTTAAAAATACAAATATTAGAGACTAAATGGACAACCTGGCAAAGTTACTTCATAGGCAACATTATATCATTTTACTGTGGGTATTTTTAGTTTATGGGAACATAAGTTAATTTGTCATATTAAATAAATCCATGAATTGAGTCCTGTGAGTCATATTTTAATTGGCTCTAATCTTTGGTATCATTTAATATCTATACTTTTAGTACAGTCTCCAAACTCCATTATTATTATTATTATGAGTTGCTATAAAATAGATATAGGTAGGTAGATAGATATCTTGAAATAGGAGCCTTACATGCACATAACTGATTTGCTTTCTTTAGACACTCTACAGAATTCACAGTTGGTCATAAGAGATACAATACAGACTAATGGTCTAATACTTAAAATGAATGGTTTTATATGCAGATCTAAAACAATTTCTCGAAGTATGATTTCAACTGACTGTGAGTGGCAACTAAGTTTTTTGTAGTATCTAACTACTTAACGCCAGTGGAGCAGAAAGTCACTTCATGCTTGAAAAGCCACCTGCAGGTATATACATATATGCTTTAGAAACTGCCCGCTCAGCTCTGTTTGATCACTTGCTGAAAAATAATAGCGTTACACTGGTTCTGAGAGGGACAATGCATCCATAATGACTGTGTTAATTATTTCCATGAAAGTGTTTTCTAAATTAAAAAAAAATTTTTGGACCCCCATGTGAATAAATGACTAAACTATTTCCATAAAATGGAAAACACCGACACTCCCAAGTTTTCATGGTAGAGGGGTAATGGGTGGAAGCAACACAGACTAATATTTTGTGTTGTTCTTTTTGTATTCATACATTCAAAGAGTCTGATCAAACTTGCAACATCATTTTATGCAAAAACCACCTGTAAATGCTTTTGTAGGTGTACTAGGTCAAGCTTAAAAGGTCACATGAACGTTACATTTGGAGTCATACCAAGCAGAGTTGACTAGTACTTGAAATGATCAGTAATGCATTACATTCTCATTTGTCAATATAAAGAAAATCTACTGATCAGAATCTTACTTTTAAAAAAAGACTTTTCTGTGGTTTTTGTTTTCATTTTTTTCTTGAGAGAGTTTTTTTATTTTTCCTTAAATACTGGTTGGTTTATTTGGCCAACCAATTAACTAAATAGCAAATAATTTAATAATTGAATATTCAAACAACTAAATGTCCTATTCATTCTGTGACAATAAAAAGCACACACTAATAACAGAGTAGTGATTACATAGAAATAAGCTCCTCAACTTATCTAGTGATATTTTATTTCATGCTTGTGGTCAGGTTTCTACAAAGCCATTGTTATCTTTAAGAAAAACCAGACGCCCATTAATAATTGGGAAACTGTTAATAAAATAAATATACTTCTTTGGGGAAAAAACACACTCGGTTTGGAGTATCATAAATTTGAGTTACATTTTTTAAATAAAAATCTTAAGCTGGAATAAATTGGAAAAATAAACACTAAAGAAGCTTGTAGAAAGCACACAGGCCATAGAAAGCACCGCGGCATCCTAAGGGGCCTAGAAGTCTTCTCGCTTTAGTATGCAGAACATGGAAGAAACGATTAAAAATTCACCACCGGTTTGGGGAAAGGATTTGCTGGTTTCATTTACTTCCTTCACAGAAACTTCAGTGGTTAAGTCAGCTATCCTAAAACTCAGGGCACCTACTTTACCAACACATCAATTCTAGTTTCCTAGGTGTTTTCTCCACAAGCCTTCTCACAACGCACTGCCCTAAACACTGGATCTGTGACCGAGGCTGAGCTGTCTCTCCCCCAGGTCCACAGAGTGAGCCCCGGTCTCCATCTCCCTGCACAGTAGCATCAGCTTCAGAATGTCTAGTTTTTCACCAGTTTTCTACTACCCAGGACTACATTTCCACTTCTACTGAGTACAATACTCAACGAATAGACCAAAACAAAGTGAAACAAAATTAAACTAAACCACCAATATTTGAATAAAAGTAAGGTTGGACCCGTTATTTGATTACACCGAGGATAATATGTCACTCTGCTCCTTCTCTGATTTGCTGCTTGAGTGAATCATTTACAAAACATAACATTTTTCTGAAATGAACTGGGAAGCAGAGAGAGTGAGGAGGAGGAGGAAGGAAGAAATGGTTCAGATTAACTGGAATCTAGAAATCTGAGCAGGAAATGCAATATGAGGGCCTATCACCCTTTCAAAGGTTAGCCTGAGTTAACAACAATATACAACTTTTTAAGACTTCTCTCTCTGCCTCTGTTTTCTTTCTCTCTCACACACAGAAACGTGGGCACACATACACCCAGCCAGACCTCTCCTCAAGCTGAAATAAAGAGGGAGACATGTTGATAATCCTAACGAACAACCATTTACACCTAGCACTGGTAATGGCCACAAAAAGCCAACCGCTTCTCCAAAGCTATTTTCTACAATACAGCTAGTTAAAATGCCACCGATGAGGGGCTCATGTGAAATAAAAATATAGAATCCTATTCCTGCAAGAGAATGTTGGGAACCAAAACCAAAAGAAACCCTTGCCCCAGTTTGACTGAAATACCAAATAGATAAACGTGTGTGTGTGTGTGTGTGTGTGTGTGTGTGTGTGTGTGTGTGTGTGAGTCGCTTAGTCGTGTCCAACTCTTTGCAACCCTATGGGCTGTAGCTTGCCAGGCTCCGCTGTCCATGAAATTCTTGAGGCCAGCACACTGGAGTGGGTTGCCATTTCCTCCTCAAGGTGATCTTCCCGACCCAGGGATCGAACCCAGGTCTCCTGCATTGCAGACAGATTCTTTACCATCTGAGCCACCAGGGAAGGCTATATAAATGCTCTTATTCAAGATGGAAAAAGAGCCCGGAGGATACAGCATTGTGTGAAAAAGAACAGGAGCACTTAGTCTGAGTTTGAAGGAACAACGTATTCAAGTCACTGAGATATTTTCCCAGCGTCCTCACCAGTCCTCCAGATTCTCACTGTTTACTGAATGATCACATGAGAGGCTAAGTATCTGACTCTGTGGATCACTTTCATCATTTTCCAGAAAGACTGAGAAATGAAAATGCTTGCTGACAACTGCAGCGGGAATCCAGTGGCTTAGGCAGAATTAGAATTCAAGACATCAAAAACCTCAATACCCAATTTAATCCTTTAACCACTAGGCCGCACTCTTTCAAAATTGTTAATAGAAACAACATTGCCCTTTTTGTACAGCTGTAGATGCCCTATTGATCTGTATCACATACCATTTAACACTGGATGATTTGGCTAGGAAAAGCAATGTTCACTGTTCCATGGCAAATCAGACAACAAAGCTAAGATTGGCTACAGAACCAGGAAAATAGCAAAGGGTAGATGGGGAAACAAACAACCACAAAGAACAAACCTCATCTGCATGTTCTTCGCAGCTACTTTTTTCCTCCACAAGAAAGCAAAGTAGTAGAGTGTCACTGTATTAAAACTATTTCTGCCTAACGCAGGTGTGGATCATGGCAATGGAAGCCTAATAATAAACCAACAGCTGAAGGCCACATTATTGCCCTAGCCTCCTCCCCTAGCTCATTTAGAAAATGACATGTTTTTCTTCGCAGTGTTTTTACCCTCCTCTCTCTTTAGTGGCAGTAATGCTGAATGCTCTTGACATAATTCTTCGTTCACCCCTGACAGTCATTTTTTTGAATACTATCCCGGTAATAAAACACCTGACCTCAAGTCTTTCAATTGGCCATGGGCTTGGGTTACCCCAATTAGCGAGGCTCGTTTGGAAGTATCCAGGGGAGTCGGGTGTCTTACTCTTCCCTAAACTCGGCATTATGAGCGAATACATCGTTTTATTCAGGTCAATTTACTCTTCTGGGGGATTTCTTTACTTTTGTATCATCTAAACACAGCAAAATAACAGGTTTAAAAAATAATCTAAAAATATGTAGAATTCTGATACCTAATATTTCCGCCTTGGAAGTTAAACAGAATACCATTTATAGTTCCCTGAGAGCTGCTTTTCAACATTTAAAGATAATTGAAGGAATTCTGTGTGTAAGCATCAATGAAGAGCTATTTTATTTACATACAAGGTAGCTACATGTCTGCAAAACTTAATGAAAATACATATGCACTTGAGTGCAGAGCACACATCTGTGGATATCTGTGTGTCTGGGTCAATCTATTTTTGGGGCACAGATCTCCCAGATCAATAACTCTTTATTAAAAACTCTTCAGGTGGGAAAGAAAATCTGTACCCTCCAGAGTCAAAATTGCATTTATTATATGTTTGTGTGTTAGTTAAATGTAAGATTTTGCCTCAAGAATAAAGTTGGGAGTTACTATAAATAATAACTTGAGGTTTCTCACAGAACTTCAGCAAAGGAATGTGGGCATCCTCAACATAAATGAGATGGAAGAGAAATTAAGAGAATATTTAAATTGAAAGGAAGAGTCCTTTCATATTAAAATTATTTAAAAAGCATCATTGTGTACCTGATATAGTAATGTCTTTGCTCCTTTTATTTGTGATTTAACGTTTATTAACAGGCATAGGACTTCAACAAGAGTATAATTTTTCTTCACAAATCTTTAGAATCTGTGTGTGCTATGCAGTTTTATCACTGGTCACATTTTTATTCTCTCTTGGAAAAGGTAAACCATAGGATTTCTTGATAGACAATACTTGAAGTAGAATACGAAGCCCACACAACTGAAGGTGGACAAATAATACAGACTGAAATGAGCACATGTCTTTCAAAGACTACAAGCCTCCCTTTGACATTCAAGCAACTATGGAGGGAAAGAGAAACTGAATTTAGCTGATGCAAATGAAATTAAAACTAAATTGGTTGTCATATCAAACTGATGTTAACTATGTAAATGTTTTCTGTTTATGGAACTACAGTTTAGAGTGTATAATGCTGCAAAAACACGAATATTTTCATGTCGGTTTAAAATAAAAATTCAAAGACCGATTGTAAAAATTGCTTAAAATCTTAGCTACTTACACAGGTAATATTTAAAGGACTGTGAACCATGAAAACTGTAGACACAGACCACTGGGATAAACACACACACACACACAAGACACAGGCGTGCTTTTCTGGCCAGGCAGCATCCCATTACATCATTGCTTCAAATGCATTCATTCTCTGCAATATTGTTGGCTGTTTCAGGTTAACTACCAAAATCATTTGCCTGAGAAGCGAGATTTAATTGTCTTACAACTACCTCTGTGAGGTACAATAGGGATTACAAGTACCCATTGATTATACTATTGGGTAGAATAAGGGACTCTTATTCTAGCATTTCTCATTCATTTTGTCATTGCATTCTCTTTGAAAGAGACCAAATGGGTCCCAGCAGGTGAAAGCAAAGAAACCTGAAAGGCCCCCTTTGATGAATGACAATACCACAACCACCCTCCCCCCCCCCCATTTTTGGGAGATTATAAAACCTTATTAAATCATGCCCTGTTAGATATTGATTGAGAGGGAGCTAAACTAAAACCAACAATAGCAGCATGGATCAGAGAACACTGCTTTCATCAGTGGGCCCTAAACACAGCTAAGCTTTCCAATCCTTTTTTTGGGGGGTGGGGGGGTGTGCGGGTGGAGGTGGGGGAAGGGGCTTTTTTTAACTATTTACTTTTGTTTAAACCATTATCCCAGAAAGTCATACAATTATAGCAGCTTAGTCAGTCAAGAATAGATCGTAGCTGTCTAGCACTTCATCTTTTTGAATGTAGCAGTGTATTACACAAACAATATTATACTTGGTTAGGATTCAGGATTATTATTATGATTATTTGGGGGGTGCAATTCTAGGTAATTATCATAATTATTCTTGACTCTGGGACCCCTTTGATGACAATGCTGCTTTAAAGTAAACCACTTGGACATAACAACTCAAGATATTTGAAAAGAGGCTGTTGCCAGAATCAGAGTTGAAAACTCACCCATGTTTTAAGGCTATCTTGATTATCAGGCTGTTTGCGTTCCTGGGCTGTCTTTTCTGCCATCTGTGAGCACCACAGCAAACAACCCCTTTATGACAATCACCTCAGTATAACTTGACTATGTCTGCTTCAGAGGAGATTTCTGTAATAAGACTCTGTGCTAATTAACTGTCAGCTTTTTTTTTTTTTAAATCAGCAGAGTGCATTTCAGAAAGTACAGACATTCCACCAAAAACTCCTAAGCAGGAATTCAGCTTATATGCTAGGCTGCAACAACTTTCTTCGTGTTTTCAAGCCTTACTTACCCTGAATACATGGGTTTGCTTTAAATACTTCTCATGTGATAAAGAATTTCATTTTTCTTGCCAGTTGACTACAGGTAATAACATTTGCTCCTATCTATAGACAGTTCTTTGATTCAATCACATTACCAAAAGAAAGAAAGAGGAAAAAAAAAAGGATAGGAAAAAGGAAAGGAGAGGACAGGAGAGGAAAGGAAGGGAAGGAAGGAAGGAAGGAAAGAGGAAAGAGAAGACATACAGGTGTAAAGACAACCTTTTGTGCTAGAAATTGTGGCTGCACAGCTTTTTTAAAAAGGAAGCTAGTGTTGCTATTGAAAGCAAACATAGTTATGAAGGACCAGATACTAAAATTACTAGTTTGATATGAAAAGATGAGTCATTTCACTTCAAGAGAAATGATTGTTTGTGAAAATATTATATGCAATGAAAATAACATTTGAAGAAAAACTCTAGCAACTATCATTGTCTTAAGAAGACTATAGAAACCAAGGCTTGAACAAAAAAGAAACAGAAGTTTAAATATTTACAAATTTGTCTTGGCTAATTCTTTTATCCCTAATGGATAAAAACAGCAGGAACCACGTGAAAATAAAGCATTAATAATATTATTTTCTTTAAAAATATAAAACAAAGGAATGAATGCAGAGGTTTTCATTTTGTTGTTAAAATTCTCCTCTGAATCATGGAAATAAAATTTTTAAGTTGGATATAAGAAATATACAAAATGAGAACATTTCAAAATTCCTTTGTTTTTTAGGCAAAAATTTTCTTTATATTGTATAACTTATTTTAATAATTTTGAAAAAATTTAATTGAATTTATAAATTAGATTTTATTATTGAATAATAAAAATTCACTCAAAAATTTATTTCTAATCAATATTTTCAATATTTTGTGGACTATCCTGGGTTTAAACTTAAACTTTGAAATCAGGCATCACATTACTTTAATATTCTTCAATGTTTGGCATCAAGTATTGTAATTTATAAATTTTACTTTTCTATTTTTATTTCCACACCTTCTTAATGCTATGCTCTAAATAAAATTTAAAAGTATTAAGTATGCCTAATACTTTTATGTTAATATACATAATTATTATTTTAAAACATTTTGAACAGAACTGTTAACAACAATTACAAAAACTGTTACCAAGTTATGCATTGGATAATAGTTTCTTTTTGAAGCATGAAGATGTGTATATATTTTTATAAATGCTGCAAGCCAGTTTAAAAGATTCAAATTTGTATATACTACCTAATATAGATAATTAAAAGACAAAATCTGTTGCTAATTTTATTTTCATTAGATTTTATTTTTTTCAAGTGAGTATTACCTGTTACTTTTATTCTGATTAGTTCAGTTCCTTTCCTGACTTGTGTTTCCTAAAAGAATCCTGAAAATTATTCTCTTAATGTTTGATATATTTTTAATATAGTCATAAACTGGCAATTTTAAATTGCCTCCTATTTTAGGCAAGTAGAGAATGTAAAATAAGTGACCATTTAAGCTGCAATAATAGTATCTTTTTAATTGTCCTTTAAGGTAAACTTTGTTTTCCATTTTTAAAAATGCTGTAATTTACCTCTTCTTTAAGTTGTCTGAGAAAATTATAATGAAACAATTCTACTTAAGAATAAATATTTTTAGTAAGAAAATCATCAAAATTTTGCTCAATACCCTCTCATACATGTAAGAAAAACAAATAGTTGAGATATCCAACTATTCATATTGCTATGTATTAGGGGTACCTTCCTGAGTTCTTTCTCTTCTATCACATTTAAAGATTGCAAACAAGTAAAAAATTATTTTGGTTTCAACATGAAAATATAATAATTCCAATTCCTATCATTTTCCTTAGAAATGAAATTTAATTCTGTTTTTATCATCTTATTATGTGGGCCTTTTGTGATCAAATTACATATATGAGCTCTTATAAACCCTGTGATGTCTGCCTAGAATTTTGTTGACTTACATCTTCCTAAACACTGTGCCCAAATTGTTACTTATTTAGCAGTTTTAACAATATTACAAAATGATTTCAATCAATTTGTATTAGAACTATAGTAAAAAATAAATAAGACATACATTTGTCTAATGCTTTCAAATTGTTTAGAAAATAGAAAATATTCTGGTTCATTGAATTTTACTTTTTAATGCATGACCACACATGCTGTTTTTCTTAAAACGACTCATCAGTGTTAAAGAGAAATAAGGATATGTTTCTCAGGTCTTCTAAAGACTCTCTTAAAACCAATCTTCAGAATTATATTGATATATATGCAAAGCATTATTCCCTTACACCATAGAAAAACACACCCATTCAAACAGTCTCATGCATTTGACATAAAAATAAAAATTGAATAAAAATTTTTCAAATTGAATAACCATGCTGAAAATATCCTAAATGCTATTAGCATCTATTTCACAAAACTGTTACTGTTGGATTAAAATGGTTTATTTTTCCTAGAGATAGATGGTAATACTTCACTATTGAGGGAGGGGGCAGAGCTAATTTTCATTTAGGTTGAAGTAATATTGCTACTAACCAAAATATTAATTCAACGGAATAGATACTGAATTTTTTAAATTGAGTTTATAGTAACATTTTAACTATCTATTCAGACAAGTCTAACTCATGATTATGTTTATTTCTTATAGAGTCAGAGGAACAAATTTTGACCCAATGTTTCAGCTGTCATTTCTGAAGTTGATAAGTACCTAACGTGCTTTCTACACAGGAAGAGTCTTTCAGAATCTTGTGTTTTCTCTAAATTCTATTTTTGAAAGATTTAAGAAAAATTAATTTCCCAAGTCAGGAGATCTTACAATACTTTTCACACAGAACTCTTAAATTTTAAGATTGCTTGACTTTGTTCCTGAGGCTTTCACTTGAAGATATTTGGATGAATACGGATATAGTTTCCTTAAAATTCATCAGGGTGAACATAAACTATAAGTAGCACTCTCTTTCATTTATCAGAATATCCTAGATACTATATAGAAGCTAAAGATATACAGAGAGGCTAAAGGTTCTTTTGATCTGACAAGGCCTTTCAGTTCCTGCTCAGTGCATATTCACGAAGTATCAATACACGCGTTAATTTCTCATTCAGCATAGGGAAATTGGAAACATCTGTTAAGACAATTCTGAGAAAGCCAAACTCCTTCCTAAAGAGAAAATGTAGATATAGCGTCAAATCTCTTTAGTTTCAGTCTAAATGTTAAAGTCCCAAGTCCCAGCAAGAGATTACATGGAAAAGTGAGTCAGCAACCCTCTCCTTGGGTCTCTTCTGACAGAGTTTGACCACCATGAAGCAAGGACACCTTTGGAGGGTCTTTACGGCAGCTGCACTGAGGGTCTACACACAAGCTTTCCGGCAGCCGGTGCTGTCCAGTCTCCCTAACCATTTACCAAGCTCTTCTTTTGGAACTGCCTTCAAAGTGATACTATTAACCGCTAGAAAAATATTCTTACTTTATAGTCGCATTTCATTTTTAAATCCAAAACAGAACTATTGATGTTCACTACACTTAACTCCATGTAGTTTCTCAAAGTCAATTTTCCTTTATTGGATAAAGATTTCTTATCATAAAAAAAATGTTCCAAAGAGTAGGCAGTAGCCTCTGAAGACAATTATCAAAAGAGGACATCCAATACTGGATTGAACAATGGGACCATCACTGAAATGAATATTTTATACCTTACAAGATCATCACTTTGAAAATTTTGATTTTGATAAATGTTTGGTTATATTAATTAAAATAATCACACTGCCCTGCAGTCATATCTTAAATATCTGCCTGTCATTCCTTTATAAGATTACAGTTTCTTGCAGCTCTGCATGTTAACTTGAAAATTTAGACTTCATAGTCATAGTTCCTTTGGACACAAGTTTACTGAGTAACAAGGCTTCTCTGTTTATGCACAACAGGCAAAATGCATCAAATCTTAACACGTGGACTAACATTTAATATATTCTTCACAAAACATTGAGTAACCCCATTTTTTAATTCAATTTGTAATTCAGCCAAGTTTCAATTAAAGAAAGGGCTTCCCAGGTGGCGCTAGTGGTAAAGAACCTGCCTACCAATGCAGGAGACTTAAGATAGGCAATTGGATCCCTGGGTTGGGAGGATCCCCTGGAAGAGGGCATGGCAACCCACTCCAGTATTCTTGCCTGGAGAATCCCATGGACAGAGGAGCCTGGTGGGCTACAGTCCATTAGGGTTGCAAAGAGTCGGACATGACTGAAGTGACTTAGAAAATTAAAGAAAACTATTGGGTCCTGAGAGACACACATTTGGAATACTGTAATATTAACAGACGAGTATATATATGCTCCCAAATTAAAATTTTTGTTTTTAAAGTAAAGCTTGCGTATCAGTGCTTAAATATTTTTAAAGGGTTTGAGCAAAACTACCAGATAATTATAGTAACAGTTGTTTTATATACCATATATTTTCTTTAAAAGTTGAATATCATTTTCAATTATGTGCTTATATGTATGCCAAATTTTGAGTTTCTGATTTTCTTTTGTAGTTAATTTCTCTATTGTCAAGGAAGACCATATGTTTATGATCTGTATTTTCCCATCTGAAAATTCTATTACTGTTTTGTGAGTGCTGGTTACCACAGTGAAGGAGCTCCGTGATTCACTTGGTATGTGAGAATTTCTAGTCACGCCTTGTAATGTAGGTGGACTCTAGAATCTTTGGCTGTGCATAACTTGACATGTCTTGCCATTATGAACTAATTATTCCAGTAGAAATGATGAAAGTGAATTCAGGTTTCTCAGTCTTAATTCAGGAACAGGACTTTCTCAGTGTTAACCTCGATGCAATTTCTCAAGTTCCAGAAACATCTACCACCTCCATCTCTAGAAGATGCCGAAAGGAGAATCACAAATGTCATGACCATGAGGCACTGTATTAAACACATGGTGGGAACTTCATTACTTTCAGATGAATGTGTTGCCTTTTGTGCAGCCAATTCATTTTTTTAAAGATATGTTTATTAAGGATTTTGAAATTGAATGAAAATATGTAGCCAATTGCCGATTTTTTTCTATTAGGAGAAATTGTTATTTTTTTATTTGTACTGCTCTGAAATTATTCTTTTACCACCAGGTTTGTGCCAAATATTTCATTCGTATCATAGTTAGCTGTTGTTTAGTCACTGAGTCATGTCCAAATCTTTTGCAATCCCATGGACTGTAGCCTGCCAGGCTCTTCTGTCCATGGGATTTTCCAAGCAAGAATACAGGGGTTGGTTGCCATTTCCTGTTCCAGGAGTATCATGGTTTAGAACTTCAAAATTTGTCTCTGAGATTTGCTTCTAAACAATAAGAGTTTTAATGAACTTCTCCAATTTTGACTGCAAAAAGCCATATACCAGTCTCTTGAGTCACTTTCTCTCTGGATTTGGATAAGAATTTAGTGTGGAATCTTTTTAGTAGCTCAGGAAAAAAAAATCATAAAATTCCATTTCTGATGATAGCCATCTATAGCTTTGTGTGACATTCACTTCAAAAAAAGAAAACTAGGTCATTTGAGAAAATGTTCAACATCAAAATAAGAGAGATATCCACATGTACACACTGCTATATTTAAAATGGGTAACCAACAAAATGGTACTGTATGGCACAGGGAACTCTGCTCAATGTTATGTCGCAGCCTGGATGGCAGGGGCGTTTAGGGGAGAATGAACACATGTATATAAATGGCTGAGTTCCTCTGTTGTCCACCTGAAACTATCACATCGCTATTTGGCTACACTCCAATATAAAATTAAAATTTTTTTAGAGATTTGGAAAACTGCTTTCCTAAAATACTGAAATAACAGGTATATGAACTTGGTGATTAAAATTTGAGAAAAAAGAGTGAGAATTTGAAAGCATATTTTCTATAGGATATTGAAATTAACCTGAGAGCAGTTACTCTGAAGCTTAGCTCACTTCACCTTATCATATCCTCTCTGGTTCCTTCCACTGGCTGTAGAGAGAATTTCTTATGTTGGACAGGTTTGGTCTTAGTTTTACCTGCCTCTCCACTTCTGCTTTTCTACTTTTTTCTTATTTGTTTGTTGTTTGTTTTTATGAGCGTTTAGCAACTGCTAAAGTATGATCATACTGAAGCATGGCTTGTTGTATTGCATACTGGTACTGAGTTGGTTGTTAGAGCCCTAAGCTGGATTATCATTTTGATATTGTGGCCCCAAAGCTATTATTTCTGGTACAGTATGAAATTTCCAGCTCTAACATCACTGGTTAGCTCTTAGATCCTATTACATGGAGGAGACTATAACATTGCTTTCTTCATAGGTATTAAATTTCACACTTCTGGAAGGCAGAGATCCTTTCATTTGCTTTTCCTCTTAATTATCCCTTCCTTTTAACTAGTGAAATTTGGTTTTGCATAAAGTAGGTGCTGGGGAACTCTACTGGAGGTCTTGTCTGCCATCAATACCTCCTCTGAAGTGAAACTTGTATAGTATCTGAGGAAATTCAATAAACAATGCCAAGTGGACATAAGACAGTCTCTTGCAGAGTCTGCTGGTGAAAACCTATTTTCACCATCAGGGTGCTTTGAAGCCTACTTCTCAGACCTCCAGACTCTGATTCCTTCTTTTCTCCAGACATCATCATTTGAGTGTGCCTGCTACTTCCTGGTCTGGCTGAGAGCACCAATCTGGACCAGAAGGCAGAAAAAGGACTAGATTTTAAAAGTTTTAGCTTCCTCTTCTGGGAAGTCATGCTCACTTTACCAGCTCTGATCTTCTTCTTCAGTTTGGCCAAGTGTCTTCTGCTTATTTCTTCTGTCTGGGCAACTATCCCTGTCACTGCCCACAGCATTCATTGTTCATTTGGAAGGTTGGGACAGTGAGGTCTAGTGATAGAGGGCCCCACCACTGAGTGTTCAGACTCATGGGGCCGGGGTGGTGTTAACAGCTGAGCTAGAAGCTGAAGCTCATCAGATCCAGAGGCCATAGTCTGGCAGCCTGTGGGCCAAACTGGGGTGATAGACATTTTGGCTGGGTTTTGCTTTTTTTTTTTTTTGGCTGTGCCACAGGGGCTTGTGGGATCTTATTTCCCTGACCAGGGATTAAACCTGGGCCCATGGCAGTGAAAGCGCTGCGTCCTAACACCAGACCACCAGGGAGCTCCCAACCCATAGCATGTTTTTGTTTTTTCCAGACCCTTCCTTACTCTTATTAATGCCTCTTGAGGCCACAGTCAGTCTTTTAATGACTGTCAGAATTTATTTCATGCAAATGGACTGTATACCCTTCCAGGACAAATGCCAAGATACAGAATCCCCAGCCAACTTCTGTCTGCCTTTTGATTCCACACTCATCATTTGCTGGATTCCACAACCTGGGTGCCTCTTATTAGTAGTGATCCACGGCCACCTCAGGGCAGATCCCCTGGGTCTGTGCCATATCTTCTAGAGGAGGCAACTTCCAGGTCGGTGCTGAGTCGGTGCCCACCTGTGGCCACCATGGTCCAGGTAAAGATTAAACGCTGAGCCTAGACCCCGGAAGTCTGCCCTCTTCTGTCACTGTGATCGTTAGTCTGGCTGTGTCCACCTGGACCCATGTAGATGGTAATTTAGCTGCTTGTGCTTCTTTCAGAACTTGGAACCTTCTGATACCACTTGCACCCCAATCTAGCAACAGCCAGAGTGATAGCCAAAACCCAAATGAGTAAGATCCTTGTACAGGTAGATCTGAAAATTATTCATTATCTGGAGTTTACATCCAAGCATGCTGATGAAGTTCTGAGCAATACAAATGCTGGCTTTTTGTCTCCTTGTGTCCCCGTGCCTGAATATATAAAATGGCTACTTTTAAAAGATGCTATTTTTTTTAAAAAATGAGGCACAAAATACATCTTTATATGCCAACTATTGATTAAGCTACAATAATAACTTTACACACTTGGACATTTAAGAGCAATTTACATCAAACTGGTGCTGTTCTGGAGAAATATTTACCATCTGCATCATGCAGATATTTCCAGCTAATATCTGGTTCATGTCTGGACTATACAGTAAGAATGCAAACAGCTTATAAAAGGCCAGTACTTGAAAGTATATAAAAAGCTTAACTCTTAATTTGCGTTCTTTGAAATGATTAATATTCAACTTTTTTTACTCATAATTGCCAACAGTGAAAAAGATAGACATTATTTCTGTTTGAAAAAACCCACCTCTAAGTTTATGTGATTTTGATTTCTTCATGCTATGTAATGAATGCTTCCATTTACAACACATAAACATGGGCCACTTTATACCTTATGTTTTTCAAATAAAGTCTGCATTTGATCCAATTTGGACCTTAACAGGAAAATACAGCCCTCAGGTACAGATTTCCAGGGACAGTGAGCACAGGTTTCAAAGCAATTTTACATGATATAGGAAATGATTATAGAAAGATGGTAAGATATTAAATTATTAATGGCTCAAATAGTAATTTTTATTGGCTAAATCTAGTAACACCTGATTCTCTACACCCATGACTGCTATTAGAACTTAGGTTTTTCATCCATCATTGTTTATCCTGGAGAAATTCAGACTATATTATATAAGTCAGCCCCAATTAGCTTAGTGAGTATTTTCCAAGATGGTGAACTAACAATCTGGTTAACTCTGCGACCAGCAGAGTCACGCTTATTCACTTCATCATTACATTGCTCTAAATAGTTTTAAACAAAAAAAAACCTCTGGTGAAGGAAAGGGACAAGCTGCTGGTATCCATCTGCTTTGGTTCCCACCTCAGTTATTTTTATTGATTTTACATTGTGTCCAATTAATGCAGCGGTTTATAATGTTCTCTTTTTTTCTCCAAGAGGATGCCTGTGCCCACTGTAGTTTCTCGCACCCACACTTCAAGTGACAGCAGCTGGTGGGGGATCACAGAGCAGTTCCCTCCTTCCCCACAACTGTCATCCTGTGCTCAAGTTCATCTTGCAGTTTCATGCCGGTCCACCCTTTCCTCAGAAGGAAAAAGAGAGAGAGAGAGGAAAAATAACCAACAGAATTCCTTTTCCTTGGATTGCTGAGATGCCAAAATTGGAAGTTAAGAACAAGTGAGGATTCTGGGTTCCTGCTGTGATTTAAGAAAAGGAAATTGTTCCTGCAGGAAAATTACATACTATTGTGTTCTCACATTCCATGTTAGGAAACAAAGAGGCTAGATTATTTTTTTTTTCAAAGAGGCAAATGGGAGAGTAAAAGGATACCGCTGTAGTTCCTATTCTCAAGCCTTTATAGAGAAGAAAACTGTGTGTGGTCTTGCAAACGAACACATATTTATATCTCCTTTTCAGCAGCACTGACACCCACACTTCTAGTTTTTGTATTTAACTTCTATATTTCTTTCCAAAAGAGCTGCTTTGAAAATCAGTCGGTTATTAAATAAACCTTAGAATACTGTATTAGTGTGTTGTGAATGCTGTGGAGTGTCGTTTTCAAGTCTGGGCATTTAAATTCATTTTAGAAAAAATCTGGAAAATAGAGTTAGCAAATGCAGAATTGAATCTAGTTGTTGGAAAGGGTTAATTGTGAACAGAAAAAATGCCTTCTATTTTATATTTTTTCAGTCATTAACATAGCTGCCATGCTGTGATTTTTTTTCCCCTTTATGACTTTCTTTAAATAGACGTACCAAAAGAAATGTTATGTGAGTCAGTCAGTCTAAAGCCTTCTTGCTCATTTCATAATTAAATAACGCCATTCTTAAAAAGAGAAAAATATCTATTTTAGGAATTTGCTTTTAAGAAAAAAAAAAGTCTTTTATCTGAACAAAATGCAATCAATGCAAAAAATGGCATTTTGAGATTTTATTATATGGATGATTGTCCCAATTTTCTTTTTAGTTTTCTTAGTGTAAAACTGGCTTTTTTCATTGATTTACTTCAAAATCCTGACTAAAACATAACCTGCTTTATCTTTCTCATCTCCAAATAAAGATGATACTTACCATATAAACTATTTTGAGGAACAAAATGTTAATGACGTTAAATTATTTTAATTAAAGTAAAGCAGCTCTCTTAAGTAAGGATATTTAAATAGTCATTGTTCTGTATTCTAAATCATACTTTTGTCTTGCCTTTAAATTACTGTCTGCTTTTCATAAAAATTAAGAGTTCAAAAAAATTTACTGGATGCAAAGATCAAATTATTATTTAGTTACTTAATGTAATAGAAATGTCTTGGTAGTATTAAACTTCTGGGTAAGTGACTTGAAATTTTTTCACTGCATTTATATTTTAAAAGTTTATTTAAAATAAATATTTATGACTGATCCTATGCAAGGACAAAACACGAGAAAAAATAGAGGATAATACTCTAAAAGGAAAATTTGGGCAAGCCTTCATGTGGCAGTGACAGATGTGTCCTGATCTCTCCTGTCCTGTACTTGAACCTGTGTCTTTTCAACCTTGTCTACCTGATGGACCTTCCTTGGATTGTACACATGAACCGTTATTCAAGTGTGACTCTATGTTGATATCTTTACCATTTTGTGAAGGATTAAAGTGGAATATTTAAAAAGCTGAATAAACTCCACAATTAAAAAAAATCAGACTCCATCTCCTTCTTACCAACCCAGAACCCCTCCTCTCTCTTACCCCTCCCCCAGCTAGTCTCCCTTTCTTGAACCTTTCCAGAAGTTATAAGAATACCAGGGAGGGTGATCTAAATGAGAAAATTGTGGCTGTGAGGATTATCAGGGCCTGGAGTCAAACTACGTGTTTTCTAATCCTGGATTTACCACTCTAGCTTTGCAGCTGCAAGCAAATTATTTAGCCTCATCTGTAAAATAGGAACAACAGACCTACCTCAGAAAGCTATGAGAATTAAATGAGATAATGTGTATAAAGCACTTGTCAGAGCACACCCAACAAATGCCATGACTATTACTGGACCTTCATCCATCTAACAGTGCACTGATCACAAAATTATAGACCTCAGATTACTGAGTATTTACCCCCAAGAGCCTAAATTACCAGAGGAGAGACCTTTTATTCCAAATGTAAAAACCAGTTCTTGTCATGTTGCAGTGGTGATGCCATCTCAAAAGGCCACAATACCTGACATGTTGTCAGGGACATGGTAAGACTTTCAAGCTAAGGTCACAGAGGTAGCAATCTACTGACAAGGACTTTTTACCCTAAAGTTCAGGGATATACCTATATCCAGAAAGCCAGATATTTTACGGCTCTCTTGGAGAGAGAGGTTTTACTTTTAACCGATTTCCAATTATATCCAGAATGTTAATAAATTTGCCTGCCATCTTCATTTCAAACTAATCAAAAACCAGAAATTAGCCACGTTACCCTTCCCTGATAGCTCAGTTGGTAAAGAATCCACCTGCAATGCAAGAGATCCCAGTTCGATTCCTGGGCTGGGAAGATCCGCTGTAGAAGGGACAGACTACCCACTCCAGTATTCTTGGGCTTCCCTTATGGCTCAGCTAGTAAAGAATCTGCCTGCAATGCAGGAGACCTAGGTTCCATCCCTGGGTTGGGAAGATCCCCTGGAGAAGGGAAAGGCTACCCACTCCAGTATTCTGGCCTGGAGAATTTCACGGACTGTATAGTCCACAGGGTCGCAGAGTTGGACACAACTGAGTGACTTTCACTTTCACTTTCTTTCTTCACCCTTTCAACAGGCAAGCAGGGATACCAACTGAGACATGAAATAGGGCTTCTCAGACCATAGGCCAGGTTCCTTCATTGATTCTGGAAATCTAGATTTCTGCTACTCAGGTATATAGAGTTGATCTACTCTGGTCTAAATAGGACTGGTCTTAGAAAATTTATTTTCCCTCAAATAAATTTCCCTTTTTAATTAATTCCCCAATGGTTCACCAGATAAAGAATCTGTCTGCAATGCAGGAGACAAAGGAGACACAGGTTCGAATCCTGGGTCAGGAAGATCCTCTGGAGAAGGTAATGGTAACCCATTCCAGTATTCCTGCCTGAAAAGTCCCATGGACAGAGGAGTCTGGCAGGCTACAGTCCAAAGAGTCACAGAGTTGGACACGACTGAGCAACTAAGCACATACACACAAACCTTTTTATCCAAAAATTGATATGGTCCTCTCTGACCCTAAGTGCTCATATTTGCCCTTGGGTTTCCACTGATGGATCAGTATCTCCTGGCCTAGAAAGGTGTTTAACAGGTTTCTTTGATAAGTGAGTTTTGGCTACTGTGTTCAAGGTACTCACTTAGGATAGGTCTATGGGCCTCAGGCAAAGTCCAGATGCTCCAACTCTGAAAGCTTCATGGCAAATGGGACTTGCCAATCCCACCCCAGGTATAAAGACATATAAGGCAAACTGCATGGTTTGATGGTTTTAAGAAACCACTATTTATAATTTAATATTTAATTATTACTTGGGATTCAGACAAGAGTTTCCCCACTTGCCACCTCCTTCTTGATTCTGCAACAGTTGATAGTTTTCAAGCACTTCATCCTAAAGTTAAAGACAATCAAGTCTAAACTTTAGGATTTTAGAATTATTCACAAATTGCATCCTAAAAATCCTATTTTGTAAACTATTTGATATGAAAGAATCCTTAGAATCTTTGGAATAATCTCTTTAAAGTCATTTTCCCCTCTTAAAATAAGGATGTTCTCTTTTTCTTTTATTTCCCTTTTTTAAAATATCTGAAAAGAATTTAAGCTCCCACATGGCTCAAATCAAATCAAGTACCATAACCCAAGAGGTTTAAATAAATTCTGAGTTTGATAAAATTCATTTTTACCATTATCAGTGATCACCATGTAAAATGAAACCATGAAATCAGTGTTTAGACTAATGAAAATGTTTTCTTCAATAAGTTTTTATTATAACTTTCATTTTTTTTTTCTGGTAGCAACTTATAAAGGTATTGATTTAAAAAGTATTTCCATGCTTTAATATAATAGATAAGCTATTATTTATTTGTGGGGCTATTGCCTATAATAAACATATGCTCATAAAAGCATTATCTTGACTATGTACATTTTTAAAATACAGGAAAATTTCACTACAAGATAAGAGAGATACAAAATATCTGGGCTACAACAAGGAATGTGACATGTGAAATGATTTTTCGAGCTCCCATTTATATATTGAAAATATAAAATGAGAACTAGAGTTATACTACATCAATCTCAGTTTCATTCACCACCTCCAGGACACAACCTCATCCCTAGTTTTCAATTTGGCTTCACTGACCTGAACTCAGATATACTGTCCGAAACTGGGGCATTTCTTCCCCTGAATGAGTGGTGTGTGGGATCTACAATTGATTATAACCATGTGGATGATGAAATTTGGATTCTTTAAAAAATGAAAAAGTTCAGTGAATTCTCTTCCTCACTTTTTGTTACTAACAGTGTTTGACACAATAAGAACTGTGCTGCGCGTTCACGTTATTTTCTCTTGCAAGTCTTCAGCCCCTACTGTTCTGTCTGTTCTGTCAGCTAATTAAACACATAAACCTGTGAGGAAGCTCCCGTTAAATCCACCCTGCTTACAAAGATGATTTCTCAATAGGCCTGATGTCGAATGTGTTTGAGGTGCACAGCATAACCTCTTCAGGAAGAAAAATACATCTCCTCACGAGCTGCCAACTAATATTCATGATTGTTTCAAATTGGGATTTCATCACTTACCACAAACATCTATGGGAAAAAAGCTTGAGCTTTCCAGAATAGATATTCTACTAAAATAGTATATCTCCAAAAGATGTGTACATAATTTTTTAAGTGGGCACTGACGTGCTAGGTAAAATTGAAGCAGAAAATAAATATGTATTCAAATCATTTCTTTAACATAGAAATATTTGATTTTCAGATATTTCCAAAAATCAGATATGGTTAGTTCCATGTCCTAATTTTATGAACAATGTCCTTTGTGGCTATGCTATTTAAATCATTTTGTATTCAGATATAATAGTTATAGTATGTACATAATTAGTACGTATAGAAATATTCACTGTCTGCTATGACTATAATTAATTAGATATAGTACACAGAAAGTTTTTGTATGCAATAAATCACTTTTGATTTCCACAAATGGGTACTATACAAACCTTGGTAAACTAAATGCTATCTGACTTATCATTGCTAAATAATTGAATAAAGAGAAGAGCTAGGTAAATGGTGTGGAAAAAATATTTAACATCACTCTTATCAGAATGAAAGTTGTTTTGAAACGAAACACAATTTCAGCTTTTGTAGCTAGTGTAATCATTTTCTTACCTTTATTTCAGTAAAACACTTTCTCCCTACAATCCAGACACATGCAATCTACAGTGTAAGTGCCCTTGTGATGTCTCAATTCCCAAAGAAGATTCTTTTTCTGTTAATTACCAAGCTTTACTTTTGGACATAGAACAACTGATTCTACATATCATTAACCAAGCTCAAAGTACATTTCATGTATTAATAAACAATATCATGAATTTGGGAGGTGCCTGGGGGGGTTAATTATTACTAGTAGTAGAATTACCCTTATTGATACTAATAACAAATCATTGAAAATTGTAAGCATATAGTGTTGTGTTTTAGATCCTTGGGCATCAGATTTATAGGGTTTTTTTCCATCATCACTTCTACTCAATAAATTCTTAATAGGCTTAAATGTAGATTGAAAGCTTCCAGATTTGGAGTAAAAAGTGAATCTTTTACTTGTTTGTGTTGGATATAGTTAAGATACTGTTGAATAATTTTAAGTTTTGATTCTTTTTCAATTTCTTGGACATCTGAGATGTGTTATTCTTTTTCTATTGAAATTCCCACCATGTCTCATGCAAAGTAGTGACCTACACTCTCTAAGAGCTCAATATATTCTAGAGGAGTAGTTATTAATAAAAGAAATCTTTTCCCATACATACATATTATGGCACAATCATTAAAAAGTCAGGGGAATCTCCTTGTTTGTAATACATTTCACAGTGGATACTTTTCACTGTTACACAGTTTTACCTTCTGACTTGATCTAATTTTTAGGTGATCATAGGATTTTCCCACATCTATTATTGACCTATATTACCTGGTACATTATGAGAATAAAGTGAGACTTGAGTAGAGTCAGTTAATAGAAAGCTAATACTCCCAGATGAGCTTTTAGAGACTTGCACCTTAAGTTCACCTGAGGCAGTTTTGCAGAATTATAACTTAATATAGCTGGCAAAAACCTGGATTCCTAGGTAAGTATTAGAAAACTCGCTCTAATAGTAATGTTCCCAACACCTTTCTATCTACTACTATCCAAGTCTTAGTTCCATCCAAGGAAATAAAACAAGCTAAAAGTGCCTAGGTGCCTAGAGAAAAGATTCATTTAGGCTCTCACAATATCATGAAGAAATCTTCTAAGCTAAACACCCTATGTGACTCACTTTCTAGAAGAAAATTCTCTGCATGACTCCTGTGGTTAAACTCAGCCCACTTCCCATTATTCTCACTTGCCTATTTCCCACTGTGGTTCTAATCCCCAATTACTTACATTTACATCTGCTAATAGAAAACTTCTAATTTCCAGTAATTTAACAGCCCTTAGAGACTACTCTGGGTTAAGGTAACAAGAAATTCCAGAAATTAGGTAGAAATTATCACCATCTTAAGGCAAACAACAAATTATCTCTTGTATACATGTATCTTTCCTTGAGAAAACCTATTTTACATAATACAATATTTAAGTACTCACTATAAGCAACAACTGAATTACAAGCTTTGAATATATTATTCCTTGAGTTGCATAACAACCCAGTGAAGTAGAGAAAAACCTCTTTCCCCATTTTCCAGAAAAGGAAACTGATCCCCTAAGACCTGTGGATTAACCCCAGGAGAATCATCTGAAGGGCACTGATGAAATTGAAATCTCTCAGGTACAGGCTAGCAACCCAGGTGATTGATACATACCAAGTTAAAAACTACCAATATGATGGATTTCAAATATAAATACATATTGTATATCTATATATATCTTCATACTAATTCAAATACATATTTATAATGCCCTGTGTCATCACCATTGAAACTGAGTAACTAGTGCTTGTAATCTTTTAAAGCTAATGCATCATTATGGATCAATGAATTGATGAGTTGATATTTTCCTTGAGAAAAATCAATGATATCAAGGTCACTCTCTGATTCACAAGGCATTTTATGAGGCTAAGAGACACAAGTTTATTTCCAAGAATGCATCACTCAGGTGAAAAGCCTCTAATTTGCTTGTGTCAAGGGCAGAAATGTTTTAAACAAAAAATGTTATTTGATCTAATTTCCAAGGAAGGTCCCATGTTTTAGATACTGTACTAAATCCCAAGATTTGTTACTGACAATCTTGGAAGATCAAGAAGGCTAAATTATGAAGGCAGAATACTAGAGAGGCAAAAGTTTCACGGAGAACACACTCTAAGGTCTACAGACATACCCTTCTCCAACACATGCAAATAAAGAAACTATCCAAAGGCAAGGAAAGGGCTACCTGAAAGGATTAGAGAAAGCAATATCTGACACTCATACAGGGCCAAGAAATAGTACCTGCTCCCACAGGTCAAACTGGAGAACTTCATAACTCATGAGGCACTGAATGGAGGTTCTTTCCTCAGTTGTAAGGAATAAAGAGCAGGAAACTAATTTGGGCTCTGGTCCAGCCTAACAAATCCTAAGCAAGACCCAAAGGAACAAAACTGGTCCTGAGGAACTTAACTACATGCAAAGTTGCAACTTAACTGATTGCAAAGCTCAAGAAAACTTATAGGAGCACAAGAATATCCAGCACTCAACAAGGTCAAATGTGTAATATCTGAATCTGATTAAAAATTACCAGGTATGCAAAGAAGTAATGGAATATGATCCATAATAAGAAGAAAAATGAATTAATCCAAAGTGACCAAGACTGACATAAATGTTAGAATTGTCCAACAAAGATGTTAAACAGTTACTAAAACTATTCCATGTATTCAACAGCTAGAGAAAAAATTGAGCAAGTACAGATATGGAAATACAAATGCTGACCCAAATTGAACTTACAGGGATGAAAACTTCAATATGTACAATTAAAAAGCACACTGCATGGAATAACAGCACATCTTTCTTACGGCAGAAGAAAAAAAAATAGTGTTCTTGAAGATATAGTAATAGAAACTATCCAAACTGAAACAGAGAAAAAAAAATTCAAAAAAATTTAATGGTGGCCTATAGGAAAAAATTAAAGCAGCCTATGCCAAAGCCTTTGACTGTGTGGATCACAACAAACTGTGGAAAATTCCTAAAGCGATGGAAAAACCAGACCACCTTACCTGCCTCCTGAGAAATCTGTAAGCAGGTCAAGAAGCAACAGTTAGAACTGGACATGGACAATGGACTGGTTCCAAATAGGTAAAGGAGTACATCAAGGCTGAATATTGTCACCCTGCTTAGTTAACTTATATGCAGAGTACATCATGTGAAATGCCGGGTTGGATAAAGCATAGGATGGAATCTAGATTGCCAGGAGACTTAACAATAACCTCAGATATGCAGATGACACCACCCTTATGGCAGAAAGTGAAGAAGAACTAAAGAGCCTCTTGATGACAGTGAAAGAGGAGAGTGAAAAAGCTGGCTTAAAACTCAACATTCAAAAAGTGAATATCATGGCATCTGGTCCCATCACTCCATGGTAAACACTTGGAAAAACAATGGAAACAGTGACAGACTTTATTTTCTTGGGCTCCAAAATCACTGCAGATGGTGACTGCAGCCATGAAATTAAAAGATGCTTGCTCCTTGAAAGAAAAGCTATGACCAACCTATACAGCATATTAAAAAGCAGAGACATTACTTTGCTGACAAATGTCCATCTAGTCAAAGCTATGGTTTTTCCAGTAGTCATGTATGGATGTGAGTTGGATTATAAAGAAAGCTGAGCACTGAAGAATTGATGCTTTTGAACTGTGGTGTTGGAGAAGACTCTTGAGAGTCTCTTGGACTGCAAGGAGATCCAATCAGTCAATTCTAAAGGAAATCAGTCCTGATTATTCATTGGAAGGACTGATGCTGAAGCTGAAACTCCAATACTTTGACCACCTGATGCAAAGAACTGACTCATTGGAAAAGACTCTGATGCTGGGAAAGATTGAGGACAGGAGGAGAAGGGGACGACAGAGGATGAGATGGCTGGATGGCATCACTGACTCGATGGACCTGAGTTTGAGTAAGCTCTGGGAGTTGATGATGGAGAGGGAAGCCTGGCACGTGGTGGTTCATGGGATCACAAAGAGTTGGACCTGAACTGAATAAGCACATAATTGGAGTTTTCAAAGGAGGGAAGGGGAATGATAAGTAACATTAAAAGAAATAATAGTTGAAAATGTTCCAAATTTGATGAAAACTGTAAGCCAGTGGATGCAAGAAGCTCAATGAACCCCAAACACAAGATACACCAACCAAACTGCTCAATAATCAGTGATAAAGAATGAAGGAGAAAAGTTACATTATATACAGAGGAAAAAACATGAAGATGACAGATTTCTTGTCAGAAACAAGCAAGGGGAGAGAAGAGTTTTACCTACAAAGTGCTGAATTTTTTTTTATGATGATCAAGAATTCTTCACATGCTTTTCAAAAAAGAAGGCAGAATAAAAATTGGTTTTAGACATACAAAAGCTGAAAAATTTCATCAGCAGCAGATATGCACTATCAAAAATATTAAAGCCAGCCTTTCAGACAGAAGGGAAAAGTTATAAGAAAGAAAGAAGAAAATGGATAGAACTATAAGAAAAATAGACTAGTCTATAATTACAGCCAGAAATTTTTAAATCCTTCTGTTAATAATTATTAATAGCTACAAGATAAGTAGAAAATCCATAAGGATTTAGGAAATTTGAAAACACTATCAATTAATCTGACTTCGTAGATATTTATAAAACACTCCACTCAAAAACAGCAGAATGTGCATTCTGGAATGCGCTTTCTTTTCAAATGAACACAGAACATTTATTAAGACAAATCATTTTATAGACCATAAAAGACTACAATAAATTTAAATAATCTTAATCAAATTGCATTCTCTGATCACAATGTAAGTCATTTGAACAACTGAAAGATCTCTGTAAAATTTCCAAATACTTGAAAACTAAATAATACACCTTAAATAAAACCATAGACCAAATAATAAATCAAAAGGAAAATCAGACAGCATTTCTACCTAAATAAAAATGGAAACACACTATTATCAAACTTTGTGGGATGCAGCTAAAGCACTTGGCAAACTGAAGCCTGTAGGCCAAATTCTGCTCATCAGGTATTTTTGTAAATAAAGACACACTAACTTTTTACATATTATCTATGGCTGCCTACCCTGCAAAGGCAGAGTTGACTAACTGAGACTGAGACCATAAACCCTGAAATACCTAAAATATTCACCATCTAGTAAATACTGAGAAGGTTTGCTGAATCAATAATTGAGAAATTTATCTCACTTACTGACTTTACTGGTATAGTCTTGTAGGCCAGAAATAACCTTTGTTAATATTTTTATCTATACCATACTGGTCACTTTCGTTGGATACATTAAGCTATTTTTACAAAATTGGAATCATACTATATCTATGTTGAAACATATTTTTGAACTCTGTATAGGATTCCATCTTAAAGATATTGCAATTTTTTTGTTTTCTATTCTCAATTATATTATTTCCAATTATTTATTATTAAAAATAATGTTAGATTTACTATCTTTGTAGATAACCTTAGTGTGGATTTCTAATTGCTTTCTCAGGATAAATCCCTAGAAAGGAAATCGCTGGATTACAGGTTGTCAATTGACAACTGTTGTGTGGTTATACTTCTGGATTTTCTATTCTGTTTCATTAATTTACATGTCTATACTTATAGCAATAGTACTTTGTTGTAAGTACTGTAGCCTATATATTAAATCTTGAAATAAGTAATATAAATTGTTTTTTCAAAGTTACTTTGCTAACCTAGGTCCTTTGGATTATTTCCATATACATTTAGAATCACCTTGGTACTTTCTTTTTAAGAAACAGATGGAATGTGGTTGGAACTGCATTGCCTCTATAGATATAATAGATTTGGGGGTACTGGCGTCTTAACAATACTGAGTCTTTCAGTTCATGAACACAGTTTATCTCCTCATTTATCAGGTCTTTGGTTTTTCTCACTAATGCCTTGCAGTTTTCAGTGAACAGATCTTGCATTCTTCTAGATAAGTGCATCCCTTAACTTTTCATATATTTTGATGCTCCTGTAAATGATATTACACAGGCTGTAAATTTGTATGCGTGAATACACATATGTATTGAGACATGACTGTTTCATGTGCAGCATAATCCGACCAACTGAACAGACAAAAGAGTGAAAGAAGAGTAAGGCACAGGAAGACAGCACCCTGCATGCACGTGGACTGAGGGCTTCAGTCGTGTCCAGCTCTTCGCAACCCTATGGACTACAGCCCGCCCACACGGCTCCTCTGTCCATGAGGATTCTCCAGGCAAGGATCCTGGGCTGGGTTGCAATGCCCTCCTCCTGGGGATCTTTCCAACCTGAGGATCAAACCCACGTCTCCTACTTCTCCTTACTTCTCTTTAACACTAGACCACCTGGGAAGCGCAGATAGCACTCTAAATTGCTATGATTATTAGCCAGCATATGTGCTAGATTAACAATTTATCTCTAGAAGATAAATATAAGTAAGAATGGAAATACTGTCTTTCTGCTTTGGTACAGTTTCAAGTTTCTCATCTTTAAGAATTAGAATAAATTACTAGGTGTGCAACTGAGGGTCAGATATTACACATATTTTAAATTTTAATAACTATAGGCACTAGTATAGACATATGTAAAGAAATCAGATTGATTATATTCTTCACAGCCAAAGATGGAGAAGCTCTATACAGTCAGCAAAAACAAGACCAGGAGCTGACTATGGCTCAGATCATGAACTCCTTACTGCCAAATTCAGACTTAAATTGAAGAAAGTAGAGAAAACCACTATACCAATCAGGTATGACCTAAATAAAATCCCTTATGATTATACAGTGGAAGTAAGAAATAGATTTAAGGGACTAGATCTGACAGACAGAGTGCCTGATGAACTATGGACGGAGGTTCGTGACACTGTACAGGAGACAGGGATTAAGACCATCCGCATGGAAAAGAAATACAAAAAGGCAAAATGGATGTCTGAGGAGGCCTTACAAATAGTGTGAAAAGAAGAGAATCAAAAAACAAAGGAGAAAAGGAAAAATATTCCCATCTGAATGCAGAGTTCCAAAGAACAGCAAGGAGAGATAAAAAAGCCTTCCTCAGCGATCAATGCAAAGAAATAGAGGAAAACAACAGAATGGGAAAGACTAGCGATCTCTTGAAAAAAATCAGAGATACCAAGGGAACATTCATGCAAAGATGGGCTCAATAAAGGACAGAAATGGTACGGACCTAACAGAAGCAGAAGATATTAAGAAGAGGTGGCAAGAATAAACAGTAGAACTGTACAAAAAAGATCTTCACGACCCAGATAATCACAATGGTGGGATCACTCACCTAGAGCCAGACATCCTGGAATGTGAAGTCAAGTGGGCCTTAGAAAGCATCACTATGAACAAAGCTAGTGGAGGTGACGGAATTCCAGTTGAGTTATTTCAAATCCTGAAAGATGATGTTGTGAAAGTGTTGCACTCAATATGCCAGCAAATTTGGAAAACTCAGCACACGTCACAGGACTGGAAAAGGTCAGTTTTCATTCCAATCCCAAAGAAAGGCAATGCCAAAGAATGCTCAAACTACTGCACAATTGCACTCATCTCACATGCTAGTAAAGTAATGCTCAAAATTCTCCAAGCCAGGCTTCAGCAATACATGAACCATGAACTTCCAGATGTTCAAGAAAACATCTGGTTTTAGAAAAGGCAAAGGAACCAGAGATCAAACTGCCAACATGTGCTGGATCATTGAAAAAGCAAGAGAGTTCCAGAAAAACATCTATTTCTGCTTTATTGACTATGCCAAAGCCTTTGACTGTGTGGATCACCATAAACTGTGGAAAATTCTGAAAGAGATAAGACTACCAGACCACCTGACCTGTCTCTTGAGAAACCTGTATGCAGGTCAGGGAGTAATAGTTAGAACTGGACATGGAACAAGAGACTGGTTCCAAATAGGAAAAGGAGTACGTCAAGGCTGTATATTGTCACCCTGCTTATTTAACTTATATGCAGAGCACATCATGAGAAACGCTGGGCTGGAAGAAACACAAGCTGGGATCAAGATTGCCAGAAGAAATATCAATAACCTCATATATGCAGACACCACCACCCTTATGGCAGAAAGTGAAGAAGAACTAAAAAGCCTCTTCATGAAAGTGAAGGAGGAGAGTGAAAAAGTTAGCTTAAAGCTCAACATTCAGAAAACTAAGATCATGGCATCTGGTCCCATCACTTCATGGCAAATAGATGGGGAAACAGTGCAAACAGTGTCAGACTTTATTTTTTGGGGCTCCAAAATCACTGCAGATGGTGATTGCAGCCATGAAATTAAAAGATGCTTACTCCTTGGAAGGAAAGTTATGACCAACCTAGACAGCATATTAAAAAGCAGAGACATTACTTTGCCACAAAGGTCCGTCTAGTCAAAGCTATGGTTTTTCCAGTAATCATGTATGGATGTGAGAGTTGGACGGTGAAGAAAGCTGAGCACCAAAGAATTGATGCTTTTGAACTGTGGTGTTGGAGAAGACTCTTGAGAGTCCCTTGGACTGCAAGGAGATCCAACCAGTCCATCCTAAAGGAGATCAGTCCTGGGTTTTCATTGGAAGGACTGATGTTGAAGCTGAAACTCCAATACTTTGGCCACCTCATGCAAAGAGTTGACTCATTGGAAAAGACCCTAATTGGGGGCAGGAGGAGAAGGGGATGACAGAGGATGAGATGGCTGGATGGCATCACTGACTCAATGGACATGGGTTTGGGTAGACTCTGGGAGTTGGTGATGGAGAGGGAGGCCTGGCATGCTGTGATCATGGGGTCACAAAGAGTCGGACACGACTGAGTGACTGAGCTGAACTGATAGACATATGCAAAGGATGTTCACTGTAGTATCATTTAAACTGAAAAAAAGTGGAGTAATCCAAAGGTGTGACTAGAAAGAGTTGTTTGAATCATCTTGGGTAGAATTTAGTGATTTAAATACTTATTTTTCTTCAAAGTAAGTATTTTACAGAGGCTAGATATTAATTCCAATGATAGACTATTTTTAAAATATTTTGGTAATTCAGAATTGGAGAACACACTCTTAAATAGATTCCTCCGAGAACAACAGTGAATCTTTGAGGATGGACTGGAACTGTGATAAAACCAAATCTCATTCAGAGTCAGAATTAGCAAAATAGAATGAAAGAGCATTCCAGGTAAGCCACTGGGTCAAAATTTTGTAATTTTTTTCACATGATTGATAAACTGGCTTTGAAGAGAATTCTATTGTAAATATAAAAGACTTGAACTAAAATTGCCATAGGTTGCTTAGAACCAAGAGATATCTCACAAATAATTTGTGAAAGTGTTCTTTCTGTTACAGAAAGACAAGATACTAGATTAAGAAAAGGTAAAATCCAGATTTTATTTCCAATTCTGACAGCATATACATGCCTGAACCTGCTATCTGAGACCCATTTTCCTTAACAGAAAAAAAGTCAATTCAATTCACCAGTTCCCAGTCCAGCTCCTCATCAGATCCATTTTGTTACAGATAACTGGAACACACCCTGCAGATTCTGATTTAATTACTCAAAGGCAGGTGAGCTTCAGAAACTTGCATTTTTAATTTCCTATATATTCTTGATGTTTTGTGGCAACAGTCTATGAACAGGCATTGGGAGCTATTAGAATATATTTTTAGGATTCTTTCCAGTTCTGAAGTCCTGGCTTCCCTGGTGGCTCAGAGGTAAAGAATTCATCTGCAATGCAGGAGACACAGGTTCAATCCCTGGGTCGGGAAGATCTCCTGGAGAAGAAAATGGCAACCCACTCCAAAGTTCTTACCTGGGAAATCTTATGGATAGAGGAACCTGGTGGGCTACAGTTTATGGGGTTGCAAAAGAGTTGGACATGACTTAGCAACTAAACAACAAAATGATTCTGTAAAGGCAACAAATCATTTTTTAATCAGTTTCTAATAATCATGTGAGCATGCTAAGTCCCTTCAGTCACGTCCGACTCTTTGCAACCCTATGGAATGTAGTCTGCCAGGCTCTTCTGTTCATGGGATTCTCCATGAATACTGGAGAAAGAATACTGGAGTGGGTTGCCAGGCTCTTCTGTTCATGGGATTCTCCATGAATACTGGAGAAAGAATACTGGAGTGGGTTGCCAGGCCCTTCTCCAGGGGATCTTTCCAACCCAGGGATTGAAGCCACATTTCTTACGTCTAACCTGCACTGGCAGGCAGGTTCTTTACCACTAGTGCCACCTGAAAAGCCCTCTAATAATCACAGTTGCTGATAATTAGAGTAAAAGAAATATTTCTTTCAAATTAAGAAATAATTATTGAGATAATAAAAATAAGTGTCCTTAATATCGAGTAGTTACTGCAAGTGACAATGAATAAAAATGTATTCTATTGCCCCCTGCTCTAAAGTTCTTAAGAATACTGACAATTTTCCATTCCTTCCTTTAGGGAAGAAAAAGAAGGAACAAAAGATGAACTTATTTGGAATCCTATGTACTTTGCCCTTTAGAGCTAGATGGTGTTACTGAAAGTAATATGGATCCTAGCACATTACAATATACAAATATCAGACCTGAATATAAATGTGCAGTGCAAGTTTGGCCTTTGGGAATGTTAAAATGCTTGATGAGCCACAAACACATAATAAGTTTAAAAAAAAAAAGGTGGCCCCTCTAAGTTATGTTATGAGCTCACAAAAAAAGAAAACAATGTCTTATTTGATGTCTCAGCAGAGAACACTTACTGTATGTTGAAGTTCAATAGCCATCCAATTTAAAAAAAGCTTCGTAATATTTTTGATCATGAATTAAATGATGATGAAAACTAACACTTCAGTGAATGGTAATGGCTATTTGATAGAGAAGGAGACATAAACTTAATACTATGCAGTATTTTACTCAAAAACATATTCAAAAATCTTTTTTGTATCTTTTGTGTTGTTTGTAGTTTAATTAATTTATTTAATCTGCAAAATGAGTTCTTAATCTGTATTTTAACTTATTAAAGTTAATATATTAAGTTCATGTATACACTCATTTGTTCACGTATCTATACATATCTACCCTTTTTAAAAAAAAAAAAAGTGTGTCCCTGTTTCTTTTTTCTCTTTTCTTTAATCATCCCAAATATTTTTACCAAATATATCTCCACCTCTTGCCCCACTGGTCATTCTTTTGTAAGGCCAAGAAGCCTCTATGTCCCCACCTCCCACTCTGTCACGTTTAATGCCATGACAGTGACTATTACATTTCTATCTCTATTTCCTAAAGTAGTCTTACTGTCTCCTACTACAGACCTGTCTGCTTTGATCTCCAAGCCAGTCCCCATGGACATTTATCCTTTTCCTGGTGTTGGGCTTCTCATAAGCTAGCATTTTATCATGGACAGCCTTGTTTTCCCAGCTTCTTCATTCCATTTATTCAAGGCTCACCTCCCTCAAGAAGACTTCCTCAATTTGGAAAGGCAAATGCAGTCACTCTCACGCCAGTCCTCTCTCCATTCTTCTCATTTCAGCTAGTGTAAGGGGTAAGATCAGGCTTATTACCACAATGAGAACCTTCTCTGTTTAGGACATCGTCTGAATCTGAAGATATCGATAGGTAAAACACAATCCTTGAGAAAAAGCAGTTTGAAATCTATTTGTGGGAGAAAAGACAGGGATGGATGACAATACTGCAGAGTATTAGCTAAGTCCAAATTAGTATAGTAGACAGGAATGTATAGTAGAGTCATAATGTACTCACTGCAACTCAGATATGTCTGTGCACACATACACACACACAGAAAATACACACACACACACACACACACACACACAGAAACATGACTTTTCTTTAGTTGGCTTCATCATGTTCTAGTGCTGTTTTCCTTGTGGCTCAGACAGCAAAGAATCTTCCTGCAATGCAGGAGACCTGGGTTCGATCCTTGGGTCAGGAAGATGCCCTGAAGAAGGGAATGGCTACTCACTCCAGTATTCTTGCTTGGGAAATCCCATGGACAGAGGAGCCTGGCAGACTACAGTCCATGGGGTCACAAGAGTCAGACACAACTAAGCACGCACACACACTCAGCAGCAAGAAAGGGGCTCAAGTTTTCTAGTGAGGATCACTGTTGACTCTCTTGAGTCTACAGCTGGGCTCATCACTTCCGGTTTGAGGACCTGGCTTCTCTCCTGCTGTATTCACCAAGTGCGACACTGCCGCCCTGGAGCAGATACCACCCAACAGTGATGACCACCATCGAGTCATCTTCCCCACTGACTGGACACCCACTTTGATGCTTAATGACACAGCTGGGATACTCTTGAGACTTGAAGTCCTCCTTCCATCACTCACCTTAAGTGGTTCCCTTGAGACCTCTTGAGGTCCTTCCACCCCAAGCGGATTCTTTCATAGACACACTGACTCAGTATCAGATACCTTTTCCTTGTTCTCTGGTGTCACAAAGGAAATGCTGGGAAGCATTTATGTCTTACACAGGCCCTGGATGCCAAGAGAGGGATAAAGGAGGAAGGAGAGGGGAGAAAAGACAGGGAGTTTCAACAGGAAGAACTGTAAGCCTTAAGTCTGATTTTTATAAGATTGAAAGTAGGAAGTTATAAATAAGATGGGGCCACATTATAAACAGTCCTGTAGACCTTGCTAAGGATTTTAGAATTTATCCCACATGCCATGATTTTCAGCAGGAAGGTACAGAGTACACAGTATTCACCCACAGAGGCACAAGGGAAAACTGAAGCTCAGCGGGGGAAGCTATAGATTTTCAGTGGAGAGATCAGAGACCCAGAGGCTGAAGTGACATGGGCAGGGAGGTCCTCTGCTCTGGGACAGGGCCAAGTCAGCTCTTCTCAACGCTGCATCATTACTACCTGAAGCATAGTGAATAATTAAAAAAAAACAAAAAACTTTCTTATATAAATGTAATGAATAAATGATAGAAGTAACAAAATTTCATTGGCAGTCCTAAAGAGATGGCTCTTTCAGGACTTCCCTGGCAGATGGGGATCCACTTGGCAATGCAGGGGACACAGGTTCAATCCCTCGTCTGGGAAGATCCCACATGCTACACAGTCATTAAACCCATGCGCTGCACCCACTGAGAATGAAACCTGCAACTACTGAAGCCTGTGTGACTACAGCCCACACTCTGCAAGCTGTACATAACGAAGCTTATGTACCGCAAAGAAGAGTAGACCCTGCTCGCCGCAACTAGAGAAAGCCCTCGTACAGGAACAAAGACCCAGTGCAGCCAACAAATAAATAAACCTTTAAAAAGAGAGAGAGAGAGATGGCTCTTTCAAGCTTTCCATGGAAAGCGGGGCTCCAGATTCAGAGAAATGGTGAGCTTTATGGGAATGTGCATATACTCAGACTTCTGTTTAAAACTTACATCCTTCCTAGGGTAAAAAAGTCACATCCTGCCATGTTTCAGGGTTCCTGAACAAGGAGCTGAACGGCCGCAGTACTGAGGACAGAGGGGTTGTATCCTGCTTGTAGTTTAAGTCTGCTGGGAGACCCTGCAGATCGTTTGCTCTGTCAGTGGGTGTAACCAGCTGAAACCACTTCAGAATACAGCTGCCTTGCTCAGAAATTGCAGTGGCAGCAAGCAGAGCTTTCCAGAACAAGAGCATGCAGAGAAGTCCGTCTACTGCCCATTAAGTCATGTCACTCTTAGTTTCATTTGTTTTCATGACCAGGAATTCCAGATTGAAACAACCTCATGAAGCACTTCAGTTATTTTAGTAACACAATGCCCATCTGAACCTATTCTGAGGCTTAATCATTAAATTTCCAATGTTAAAAACATCTAGCAAAAACATGTTGAACCTGTGTCATCCTATAATCACTGGAGTGTCCGAGTCATGATAGTGAAGGCTTACATTATAAACCCTCCCCCAAAGTAGGCAGGACTCTTCCTGCAACCAGGTGCCTGGTATTTTGTATACATAATTTCTTTGTCCTGACAGCTTGCATAATAGCTATTGTTAACTCCATTTCACAAGTAAGGAAGACAAGGAAACAGCCTCAGAAAGCTTCAATAACCTATCCAAAGTCATTCTTTTAAAAATCTGGGAAAATTCTATCTCACTCCAAAAGGTCCGTGGCCCACCTGTAGCAGTCGCTGAGAAAAACCCCAGGGTCACTGTTTTGGCAGGTCCTCTCTTTGGGAGAAGCCTTTAAATGGCCCTTCCATGTTAATTGTTATGATCACTGTTTCTCTGCTCTGAGCACCTATGCCACCTGGTCTGTTACACAGATGTGAAGATGAAAGGGCTCCAGAAATAAGAGATGCAGAGAGGAATAGAATTGGAATGTGGCTTTTTTTTTCTCATGGCAGGAAAGCAAGAATAGGGGGATGCAATACTGCACCTGAGTACTTTTATTTTAACGATTCAGCAGACTTCTGGTATTCTCTTCTCAGACCTGAATGTCTGGTTCAAGTATCAAATGTTGAATTTTTGTTGTTTCTGTCTTATCAGATCAAAGTGACTCACAAATACAGGTCAACCTTCTACAAGCTCTTTCAAGTTGTTGCTTTCTTTAAAAAAAAAAATACTGACTTGAAAAGTTACAAATAAAATACCATTAAAGAAAGAGAAACAAGCTAATAAGCACAAAAAAGTCACTCTTTTCAGCACTAAATGTTAAACTCACTAAATGTTCTCTGTTGACTTGAACTCCCTACAAAAGCTTTAATATGTGGGGGCCAAAGGGCCACCAAATAAAATATACTGAGGGTCCTTTTGTTACTGAATCAAGTTTGTTTTTCCCTACACTCAGCAAGCCAAAACTCAGAGACCCTGAAGGTTACAACAAAGAGAGGAGAGAGGCATTATTTGAAAAACAGGGGGATCATAGGTATTAATAGAATGTGAATAGTTATTTAGAGAAGAAAGCGTTTTTAAAACAGCAAGTTTTGTGGGCAAATATACTTGGAAAATGCTGTTACAAAACCAAGTTCCTTTTGCCCATCATGCAGCAAGCCCAAGTGCTGAGATGTGGACACCAACAGTAAAGGGAGAGTTTATTTCACAAGGCAGAGAAGAGACAGAAAAACAAGTCTTAGATCTGGCTCCCCCAAGGCAAAGGGCAATCTGAGGTGGTGGGGGTGTAGGAGACATGGGGTAAGAAGACTGGAAAAAGGTGCTGTAAAGCTTTGTGGATGAAGAATCTGCCTGCAATGCAGTGGGGAACTGGGTTCGATTCTTGGGTTGGGAGGATCCCCTGGAGAAGGAAATGGCAACCCGCTCCAGTATTCTTGCCTATGAACAGAGGAGCCTGGCAGGCTACAGTCCCTGGGGTCGTAAGATTTGGACACGACTCAGCAACTAAACCACCACCAAACAGTAATTGTTGTTCTGCTCAGGTGTTACTAAGCTCTAGACCTCTTGAAAAGATAGATGCACTTAGCATGTTCTGACAATGGAGTTTTCAGCCCTCTGACGTCAAAAGGTCACCAAGTAGACACTCGTGCATACACAGTTGGAGCGTTAGCTGTCCTATACAATCTTAACCAGCTCAGCTCAAATGAGACACAGATGATTCCAATTCCTGGAAAACAACTTGATTATGTGCAGTTTGGAGGACGTGTAAGACTTTTATAGCAACAATTAAAATAACCTTGATTGGTGAAGGTAGTTGAAAAAGATTTTACTACTGATTACCCATGGTAAGGGCTTCCCAGGAGCCGCAGTGGTAAAGAATCCACCTGCCAAGCAGGAGACCCAGCTTAGCCCTCTGGATCGGGAAGATCCCCTGGAGGAGGAAATGGCAACCTCAGTATTCCTGCCTGGAAAATCCCATGGACAGAGGAGTCTGGTGGGTTACAGTCCATGGGCTTGCAAAGAGTCAGACATGATGGAGAGACTGAGCACATACACACTACCCATGGTAATCATTACATTACCTTCATAAAGTGTTAGTGTTAGTCGGTCAGTTGTGTCCCACTCTTTGTGACCCCATGGACTGTAGCCTGCCAGGCTCCTCTGTCCATGGGATTTTCCAGGCAAGAATACTGGAGTGGGTTGCCATTTCCTAGTCCAGGGGATCTTCCCAACCCAAGAATCAAACCCAGGTCTCCTGCATTGCAGGCAGATTCTTTACTCTCTGAGTCACCCAGGAAGCTCTTCTTTATAAAATCTGAGTGCAATTATCTTGGGACATTCCTATCTTAGAGACCATATATATCCAAACATTCAGGGAAACAAAACAGAAAACTAAAAAACCCAGTTGGATGGATAATTTACTGGAGAGAGTCAGGGATAGACCAGAGAGCTTGATGTGACTCTGACTAGGATAGAAACTGACATTCATCAAGAGCCAAAATGCTCTCTCTCCCTGCTCCTCTCCCTCTCCTTTCTCTGTTTCTTTTTCACACGGCAAAACAGAGGCATCATAGGCCTGACTTAAGTTCAAGAATCCCTTCAGTTCAGTTCAGTTCAGTTCAATCGCTCAGTCATGTCCAACTCTTTGCGACCCCATGGACTGCAGCATACCAGGCCTCCCTGTCCATCACCAACTCCCAGAGTTTACTCAAACTCATGTCCATCGAGTCAGTGATGCCATCCACCCATCTCATCCTCTGTCGTCCCCTTTTCCTCCTGCTCCCAATCCCTGCCAGCCATCAGGGTCTTTTCCAGTGAGTCAACTCTTCGCATGAGGTGGCCAAAGTACTGGAGTTTCAGCTTCAGCATCCATCCTTCCAATGAACACTCAGGACTGATCTCCTTTAGGATGGACTGGTTGGATCTCCTTGCAGTCCAAGAGACTCTCAAGAGTCTTCTCCAACACCACAGTCCAAAAGCATCAATTCTTCGGAGCTCAGCTTTCTTCACAGTCCAACTCTCACATCCATACATGACCACTGGAAAAACCATAGCCTTGACTAGACGGACCTTTGTTGGCAAAGTAATGTCTCTGCTTTTGAATATGCTATCTAGGTTGGTCCTAACTTTCCTTCCAAGGAGTAAGGGTCTTTAAATTTCATGGCTGCAATCACCATCTGCAGTGATTTTGGAGCCCAAAAAATTAAAGTCTGACACTGTCTCCACTAGACTCCCTAAATCTCCCAAACTCCATTTCAAAAGGCTGGAAAGAAGGAATCTGATTGGCCCGGGCCTGGTCCAATCATCTGTAGGTGAGTGGGCGGGGCCAGAACCCGCCTCTCTGAGAAGGAGCGTGGATGTCTCATCCCTCCAGAAAGCCTGAGGGGGCCCTACCTCCTGCCAGCAGGCAGAGGACATTAAGTTAATTTCCTCAGAAAGTGTATTCCGTTTATGGTACTAGTGAAATTCACCCAGTCTTGTCCGACTTTTTGCAACCCCATGGACTGTAGTCCGCCAGGCTCCTCTGTCCATGGGATTCTCCAAGCAAGAATACTGGAGTGGGTTGCCATTTCCTTCTCCAGGGGATCTTCCCGACCCAGGAATGGAACCCAAGTCTCCTGCATTGCAGGCAGATTCTTTACCGACTGAAATATGAGGGAAGCCCCCCGTTTACGGTACGCTATAATTCATTTCCAGTGTGTGGACTAGTTTTCTTGTCATATAAACAGTAACCACTACACGGCAGAAGGATTCATTTTGGCACAGTTCTTCAAAAGATACACAGAATTCTTTAACTCACTCCCACCACCACCACCCATCCACCATTCCCACTTCCTCCCTTCCCGTCTGTCACCTCCCCTGCAGCCTAACATCACAGATATCTGTAAACACAAAGAACATATATCATTGGCCTGATAGCAAAGAGAGTAATAATACCTCCCTCTAGCTTTCTTTAAAGGGATGCTGTTGACAATGAAGGCACTACTGTTTATTGAGGTGGCACTTTGAGTTTCCCAGAAGATAGTCACTGTATAAATAGAAGGCATTATTACTATTATTACCACGTTTAACATGTGGTTAATAGCGGGAAAAGTTCTTTACAGTCTTAGCTGTAAACTATAGCTATAAATTCTTCCCTTCTTTAAAGCTCTTCCAGAGGCTCTGAACAATGATACTACAGTAACAATTCAAGTACATCACTGTTCTTAATGAATAACAGCACTCTTGATTAATGGCACTTGTTCAACATCACACTGACAGAAGTATGAAGTGGTTAAAAAAAAATGGAGTTTCTGCCTACCGTGATATTTTTCGCTACTAAAAAAAAAAAGAAAGAAAGAAAAAAAAAGGCATCATCAGCACTGAGTTTTTTTTTCCAAGCTAAACTTTTTTTTTTTTTTTACTACCTTTTTGTCTATTCAACTGCAATTGTATTTCTCATTCGACAAGTACTGTGCTTTTGTCTCACACTGGTGCTTGCTATCAGAGTGTTATCACTCAAGAGATCTGCCATTGGACCTGCTAAGCATCTCCGCAATCAGCGTGCCGGCTGCTACCATAGCTCGAGACCTCTACCCAGGGTGGAAGAGGAGGGTGGGGAAAGGAAGGGGGGGGGGGGGGGCAAGCATTGCTGACAGGCACACACTGGTCACAGCTGACAAGCAACAGCCAGATGCTGGGAATATCTATCACGGAGCCATTGGTGAATTGTAGGTGACTGGAGGCATACTTCACGCTGCTGTATCAGAGTTTATGTATTTTACTAACCTTATTTCATTGGGTTGAAGCTATACAGTTTTATGAGCCCCCCAATCCTCTACTAGTTGGAAATAAATTCCTCCTCAGCTATATATCAGAGGATGACATTGGCTGTTGGCCCATCTCTCTGGGCAAATGCTCTGCCTGTATTTCTTCTTTTTCTTTGAGCCTGGGGGTAGGGTGCAGGGGTGTGGAGGTTGAGAGTGTTTCTGTATGACAAACGGGAAGGAAAAAGCCTGTAGTTCAAGGTGAGGGAGGCAGTGTGCAACCCAGACGCCAGCTTTAGCCTCTTGTCCCATCCCTGGCTTGCAAATTGTTCAGTCCGCTGGCTATTTGAATGGTTAGCACGATTGTCAGCTATCTCTGCACTCCAGCTTTTCTCTCTCCTGGCAGGAACATCTGGGACCCAGACTTTACAAACAGTAATAATAACCCTACTTTAGCTTTCACATTTTTGCAGTTGTTATTATGTCATCATGGTAAATGACCATAATTGACCCCCACAATGAAATGTTGCCAACATTCATATGAATAGCAACTGCAGTCGTGCAGGCTAGCAGGCATGTGCCTTGCAAATAAAATTTTTGCTGAATGGTCGAAATCTCAGGTTCGTTTGGGGACCTAAGTATTTCTGAGTTATAATAGGAAATGATTTGTTT
This sequence comes from Cervus canadensis, assembly GCF_019320065.1. Taxonomy (NCBI): domain Eukaryota; kingdom Metazoa; phylum Chordata; class Mammalia; order Artiodactyla; family Cervidae; genus Cervus; species Cervus canadensis. The sequence continues at coordinate 22,616,113 of NC_057389.1, read as the reverse complement.
CTGAAACTGAAGAGCGCTGCATACAGAAACCTAAATAGGAGGTTAGGCCTAAGTTAAGTATTAAAGGGAGATTTCTAGAATTTTCAGGAGCTTTACGTCTTTGGGGTCTGATTTAGATGAGTCAGGAGGCATGGAGATTTTGTAATTCTATTTCTCATCTAAAGGGCACACACAAATTACACACACACTCTCACACTCAGGCAAATTTAATCATCTCTACCATTCCAGAGTTAGCATACCTTTTGTGACCTTCTCCAGAAATGGACTCAATAAGGATATAACAAAATAGTGAAGAAAGAAATGACAATGTCAAGACACATATCAATTATCTGACAGTAACTGTGCATTTCAATATTGTGCTCGAGATGCTATTCTAGTTAAGTTTGTCTTGACAGTTTTCAGCCAATTTGACTGGGAAATCAAGATCATATCAAGATGTTTGTTTCAATAAATGAATGAAATCTCTCCTATCCTATTTCTAAGAAACCCAGCTTATCACAGAATGCCTGTGTCTCATCAGGCTCTTTTCTCAAACTGGGCACAATGCCCGAAAGTAAAACACAACCTAACACAGAAAGCAGGGACCTTGAAATTAACTTCATGTAGACGGAATCTAAAGAAACCTTGTTGGTACAATCATTTTCATCCAGTTAAAATTACACGGAATTTTGAAACCTGCCCCAACACCTCTTAATTCCTCCTCATGTTCCAGAAGCAAACTTTGCCCCAGTTCTGCTCCTTTACTTAAATGAGAATACCTTTAAGGGAGAAGAACCAGCCACC